>NC_091332.1:15470369-15497869 GCF_038502225.1 Cherax quadricarinatus | reverse complement strand
TGGCGACAAAAAGAACCTGGAATAGGAGATTAAGTTATGTTCCAAGTAAAAGGATAGCTCAAATTTATCAGATCAAGAGCTTTTCACCAGCATTAAGGCGCACACACCCTTTCCTATTCAAGAGATGTTTTTTCCTAAGCTTTTTTTTTCATATTTTTGTGTTTGGTGTTTATCTGTATATTTATGTTAGTCCAGTTTTTTCCAGATTTATTATTTCTTTATATTTCTCACTCTGTTTAAGATAGTTACAACCATTCTCCCTTTCCTTCCCTGCCCCCTTACCTTCCTTCGTTTCTTTCCCCATGCCTTACCTACTTCATTTCTGCTGTTATCCTTCACTTCCCTACTCTCTCTGTTTTCCTCCATTATCCATTTGTTACATTCACCACTCCCCTCCCATTTACGTTCCTACTACCCCTCTCCTTCACCCCTCTTTACCGCGGTAGCTCTGCACCCAGTTGATGGTATCTGCAGTTCTATGCGATTAAGGTAACTCGATCAAACACCATCACACACACACGCGCGCACGCGCGCGAGAGAGACAGAGAGGGGGGGGGGGAAGCGGCCCGGAATATAGTATGAATATTAACACTGCTCTATAACTACTAGTCTAGTATTTAAAGAGCAGGACCAGGAGTAGAGAGCCTAGCAGCAGGATATAATTATCACAGCGTGAGTGCACACACCGGACTTCAGACCGGCATCTCTGACGTGCATACTATGGTAACTGAGAAGGAGAGTGGAAGAACATTTGTAGAATGATGGAATCAAAGTAATAGCAAACACGGGCGAAGAGAAGAAACATCATATTTCATAAGATGCATTTCTATGACAAACTATAAAACAGAGGGGGATAGACTACAAGTCTGGACTGTAAGAGGGTAACTGACACTTAGAAAAAATAATAAACTGGAAGAGCAAACGGATAATGGCTAATGTACTTCGTTGAATCAAAGATTACAGTATTTTTCTGAGAAAAAGTTTTTCCTCAAAAAAGACGAAACGTTTTCTAAGTAAAACGTCAGAAACCTCATACTATCTTATTAAAATACTTATCGGTATATAATAGTGATATACAGAATAGGTGGTATTCGATAAGTGTCAGGGTGCCCCAAGACTGTTCAAATGCCTCCCAGCATACATAATCGGGGATTAACAATAGACCCCTGGCTATCTTCAAGAAGGCACTGGACCGACACCTAAAGTCAATACCTGATCAGCCAGGCTGTGGCTCATACATCGGTTTACGTGTGGCCAGCAGTAACAGCCTGGTTGATCAGGCCCTGATCCGCCACGAGGCCTGGTCACGGACCGGGCAGGGCGGGCGCTGACCCCCAACCCCCTCCTCCAGGTATACTCCAGGTATTCGAACCCATGGCAAGTCAGTCTTAAAACTAATAGGCCAGTGTTGGAGTGTTGGCTCCGGAAGAGGGTGTCGAAATAGTTGAGGGTAACGAGTGGCGTGCCGTAAGGTTCCTTGCTGGGGCAGATATTGTTCAAGACGTAGGCAAACGACACGTTTCACAAAATCGTTCTGTGCACTCCTGTAACAGTTAAATACAGAGACATTCCTGAGAAGGTCGGAGTAGGCCTGCATAGACTGCAGGACTGGTCAGACACGTAGCTAATGGAACAGAGGCTACAAACGGTTTTACAAAGGGGCGTTCCTGTCTTACGAATTAATAACTTTTTTCACTAAGGTGTTTGAGGAGGTAGATCATGGTAATGAATATGATATTGTGTATATGGACTTCAGTAAGGCTTTCGATAGAGTTCCACACCAGAGGCTATTGAGGAAACTTAGGACACACGGAATAGGAGGAGAAATTTTTTCCTGGGTAGAGGCATGGCTGACAAATAGACAGCAGAGAGTTTGCATAAATGGGGAGAAATCAGAATGGGGGCACGTCACAAGCGGTGTTCCTCAGGGGTCAGTGTTGGGCCCGTTGTTGTTCACAATTTACATAAACGACATAGATGAGGGAATAAATAGTGACAAGCAAATTTGCTGATGACACCAAAATAGGCCGTCCAATTCATTCTAATGAGGACATTAGAGCACTCCAGGATGATTTGATTAGACTGACGCAATGGTCGGAGAAGTGACAGATGCAGTTTAATATTGACAAATGCAAAGTTCTAAATGTTGGACAGTTAAATAACCATGCCACATATAAACTAATGTATATCTTAATACTACCGATTGCGAAAAGGATTTAGGAGTTCTGGTTAGCAGTAACCTAAAACTAAGACAACAGTGCATTAGTGTTCGCAATAAAGCTAACAGAATTCTTGGATTCATATCTAGAAGTATAAATAATAGAGGTCCTCAGGTTGTTCTTCAACTCTATATATCCTTGGTTAGGCCTCCATTTAGACTATGCTGCTCAGTTCTGGTCACCGTATTACAGAATGAACATAAATGTTCTGGAAAACGTACAAAGGAGGATGACAAAGATGATCCCATGTATCAGAAATCTTCCCTATGAGGATAGACTGAAGGCCCTGAATCTGCACTCTCTCGAAAGGCGTAGAATTAGGGGGGGATATGATCGAGTTGTATAAATGGAAAACAGGAATAAATAAAGGGGATGTAGTGTGCTGAAAATTTCCAGCCAAGAAAGGACTCGCAGCAATGGTTTCAAGTTGGAAAAATTCAGATTCAGGAAGGATATAGGAAAACACTGGTTTGGTAACAGAGTTGTGGATGAGTGGAACAAGCTCCCGAGTACAGTTATTGAGGCTAAAACGTTGTGTAGTTTTAAAATAGGTTAGATAAATATATGAGTGGGTGTGGGTGGGTGTGAGTTGGACCTGACTAGCTTGTGCTGCTGGGTCTGGTACAGTGTTCCATCCTTGAGTGGGGATGACCAGACTGGGTGGGTCATTGGGATAATCCGGGGAGTGGGTCATTGGTCTAATCCGGGGGCGGGGGGGGGGGGGACATGGACCTGCTCCGCATGGGTCAGTAGGCCTGTTGCAGTGTTCCTTCTTTCTTATGTTCTTATGTTAAACCTCAAAGTGAATCGCCCGAGGCGCGCATCAAGGGAGGTACCCATCACTCGAAGTACATATCATCGGAGAAGCACATCACCCGAGGTGCACATCACCAGAGGCGCATATCATCCGAGGTGCACATCACCAGAGGCGCATATCATCCGAGGTGCACATCACTGGAGGTTCAAATCCCGGATGCGCACATCAGCCGAATAACCACAGCAGCGTGAGTGTATGGCAACCTTAAGAACATCATTCAGATAAAATAAATTCTTCACGCCAAGGTATTTTTTTAAGTTATAAACCCCCTTTTATTTTTTTCATTTAAATTGAAATTATGATAATTATACGTTACATTTTTATGATAAATCTTCAAAAAGTAATATAAATACTGCTACTTTTTCTATCTACGCTGGTGTTAGAAGCCGTGAGTAAGATTATCTCCGTCAAACTATTAAACAGTAGACAAATATTTTACAGACTGCCTTTTAACGTTGTTTGGGCAAACACAATAAAGACTTTAAACAGCCCACTGAACCAGCTCGTCGAAAAAATCGGATTCAGCTGAATATACTATAGCAGAAACGAATTCAATGTTACTTTCAATACTATTTTCTTCTAGCACTTTGTCAAGCCGTCATTGTGGCGGAAAGGAGTGGAGGGGAGACAGAGAGCCATCAACTGTTCTAGAGTCTAGGCAGAAATAAGAGTATACTGAAGTAAAACAGTAAAAAAACTGGATGTTTATGGTAGGAGCTGTTGCTTGCTCTCTGCAATCATGCGTCTCCATTATCACCATCTGTTAATAACCTGACAACTCTTCTGAGTCTTTCTCTTGAATGAGAAAACATCAAACAGTTTAAGTCTTTATCATACCGTTTCGCTGAAATAAGGTTTTATCAAGTCCCCTTTAGCGAAATTCTCCACGAGCGAAACTCCTCACCTGAACGAAAGGGCGTTATAATAGAGGCTTATGTTTAGGACTTACCGGCTAGCTGGCTCTTCCATCCATCTCTCTTATTTTGCTACCACATCAGAGCGCCTTATCAAAGACAACCACTTCAGCGCTTATAATAAAAACCACTTAAGCTCCTAATAACCCGACAGACAATTTTCAACGCGTTAATTATGTGCTCGTAAATAAATACAGGATTAATATGTAGCTATTTCATAGATGACAAGGGAGGAAGGGGTGAGGCGAGACAGAGGTGACGCTGGACTCAACGACTGTGGACGTGAGTACGTACACACACACACGTACACACACACGTACACACACATACACACACACACACACACAGTTTAGAAGGCCAAAGTCTGCAAACCTCACTCAAGGAAAAAGATCTGGGGGTGAGTATAACACCGAGCATATCTCCCGAGGCGCACATCAATCAGATAGCTGCTGCAGCATACGGGCGCCTGGCAAACCTACGGATAGCGTTCCGATACCTCAGTAAGGATTCGTTCAAGACTCTGTATACCATTTACGTCAGGCCCATACTGGAGTATGCAGCACCAGTTTGGAATCCACACCTAGTCAAGCACGTTAAGAAATTAGAGAAAGTGCAAAGGTTTGCAACAAGACTAGTCCCAGAGCTACGGGGATTGTCCTACGAAGAAAGGTTGACGGAAATCGGCCTGACGACACTGGAGGCCAGGAGGGTCAGGGAAGACATGATAACGACATATAAAATATTGCGCGGAATAGACGAGGTGGACAAAGACGGGATGTTCCAGAGATGGGACACAGACACAAGAGGTCACAATTGGAAGTTGAAGACTCAGATGAATCAAAGGGATGTTAGGAAGTATTTCTTCAGTCATAGAGTAGTCAAGCCGTGGAATAGCCTAGAAAGTGTAGTGGAGGCGGGAACCATACATAGTTTTAAGGCGAGGTATGATAAAGCTCATGGAGCAGGGAGAGAGAGGACCTAGTAGCAATCAGTGAAGAGGCGGGGCCAGGACCTATGACTCGACCCCTGCAACCACAAATAGGTGAGTACAAATAGGTGAGTACACACACACACAGAGGCGCTAAGCCAAAATCACTAAATAAATGACAGACTGAACAGCAGGTAGTAATAATTAAGGAAACTGCTGCTAGAAGAGTGTTGAAATATTAGAAGATACCGAAAATAATTCTAAGCTATAGAGGAAGACTTTACGGAGAAATAAAGATTGCTCTTGTATGTAAAGGAAACTAAAAAAAATAAATAAATAAAACAGAAGATGAGATTGCAAAAATATTTAGTAAATTTTAGTATTCAAGAGAACATACTGCAGTGGGACTCAGAAGAAATGAAAAAAAAAAAATACGAGATAACAGTCTAATATCACTTATGCAGATTAACTATAAGGAAGAGTTCGCAGACAGCTAGGGATATTAAGAAACTGGGAGGCTATAAGGATATGCAAATTAGACTGGGAAAATAACACAAAGTAAAAAAATTTCACAAACAATGCTTAGAGGTTAAATGAGAATACAAGAGAGGATTTCTTTTTGCAGGGTAACAGGCCCGTTCCAACCTATTAAATTTTTCCTCAGAGAAAAGAACAAAGGATAGCAACTAGATTGTAACATGAAGTAAAACGAAAAGTGGGATGAACACATTTGTAAAAATTTTGCATGTTTATGCATATAGAGTAATTAAACCAAACCCGAACTAAGGGATATCATAAATGGGAAGAAACGTGATATACAAAGTCGAACAAAATGATGTTCCATTCGACAAAGAGTACTCAGTGTGGAGAAGAATAGGGAAGAAAGAATTGGAATTAGCAGCAATGGTAAAAAGAATATCAGCTACGGAAACTGAAAAACCTAAACACAAAATAATTTAACGATAACAACACAAAATAAAGATAAATTTATAATAAATAGTAATTGCGTACAAATCACCTTTTTTTAATAATACTTAGGAGAACAAATTTTGAGGGATTAGCTATGAAGTAATATATTAGGTAGCCTATGAGGCTGTGACTAAATATAAATGGTCAATGAAATGTATTCATGCAATGACTGTTATTTATGCATTAACACTGAAATAAAATGACACGATTCAGAGAAGGCAACACGCAGTCAATATTTATAAGAATAGAGGAAGAAATTTTGAACACACTGGCCCCTCAAGGAAGGTTCCTTGATGTTGGTGAGGGGCTCTTGATTTAGGGAATTGGATCTGTGCTCCAGTTCCCCGAATTAAGCCTGAATGCCTTCCACATCCCCCCCCAGGCGCTGTATAATCCTCCGGGTTTAGCGCTTCCCCCTTGATTATAATAATAATTTTGAACACACTGGCGAGTGGTTATACTCTACTGGAAATAACATTACAAAGAAGAAAACTAGAATGACTCGATTATGAGAAATGAAAATACAATTCGTTAAGACGATAATTAAAAGGCATAAAATGCAAAATGTTACGGGGAACATATGGCAAGTACGAGGTGTTCTTTAATATAATACGAAAATGAAATTGAACAGGTCCAAAAAAAAATGCAAGGCAGAAATAACAATGTTTTAATATAATGCCCTGGAAAAATGACCTGGAACCAACAAAGGGCGTTTTGCACTCAATAAAATTAGAGATTCACGGAGGCCAAAATTGAATATAAAATGTAGGGAAAAAAAGAAACTATGAAGAGGAAACAGCGGACATGATCAAGGTAAAATTATGTAGAAAGTAAACTAAATGTTAAAGACGAAATACGTACATAAAATCAAGGTCAACGACAAAAATCAATGATGATGAGGAGGAAGTGTTAAAGGTATTAAATAAAAAACTTCGTCGAGTGTTCACAATTATATATATATGTGTGTGTGTGTGTTAGTTAGTTACCATTGTGTCCTAGGCACATGTCGATTAGACACTAGGCCTGTTGTATGTGTGTGTGTGTGTGTGTGTGTGTTTGGGGTGCCGAATAGGTAAAACTTACCATTTTGGCTTAAATAGCATCGCTATTTTTACCGAATAAGGCAAGCGAAAATTTGTGTATGCAATAATTTCGCAAAAACCATTCTGAACCTAACGAAAAAATATATTGTGTTTGTTATCATTCAATTATTGTAAACTTCTCTAAAATACATTTAGTTGGATTAGGCTAAATTAAATGGCCCTTGTTATAAGTAAGTTTTCTAAGGTTCTTTTGGTACAAAAATATTAATTTTTACACTAACATACATGAAAAAAATAGATCTTGAAACGTATAAGAGAAAATTTTAGAAAGGACTTAATTTTAAATGAGTTCTTGCTAACTGACCAGATTTACCTATTCTGCACGACATACATACATTTTATTTTTTTTTATCAACACATCGGCCGTTTCCCACCAAGGCAGGGTGGCCCGAAAAAAGAAAAACTTTCACCATCATTCACTCCATCATTGCCTTGCCAGAGGTGCACTTACACTACAGTTATAAAACTGCCACATTAACACCCCTCCTTCAGAGTGTAGACACTGTGCTTCCCATCTCCAGGACTCAGTCCGTACTGCCGGTTTCCCTGAATCCCTTCATAAATATTACCCTGCTTACACTAACAGCACGTCAAATCCTAAAACCCATTTGTTTCCATTCGCAAACACCCTCATGCATGCTTACTGAAAGTCCAATCCCCTTGCACACAAAACCTCTACCCCGCCTTCCCTCCACTACAGATTTATACACTCTCGAAGTCATTCTATTTTGTTCCAACCTCTCTACATGTCCGAACCACCTCAACAACCCCTCCAAAGCACTCTGGATAATAGTTTTGGTAATCCTGAACCTCCTCCTAATTTCCAAACTACGAATTCCCTGCATTTTATTCACACCACACATTGCCCTCAGACACGACATCTCCAGTGCCTCCAGTCTTCTCCTTGTTGCAACATTCGCCACCCATGATTCGCACCCATATGAAGAGCGTTGGTATAACTATACTCTCATACATTCCCCTCTTTGCTTCCGTGAACAAAGTTCTTTGGCTCCACAGACTCCTCAGTGCACCACTCACCTTTTTCCCCTCGTTAATTTTATAATTCACCTCATCTTTCATAGATCCATCTGCTGACACGTCCACTCCTAAATATCTGAACACATTCACCTCCTCCATTCTCCCTCCCTCCAATCTGATATCCACTCTCTCGTTACCTATTTTTTTTTTATCCTCATCACCTTGCACTTTCCTATATTCACTTTTAATTTTCTTCTTTTGCATACCCTACCAAACTCATCCTCCAACCTCTGCAACTTCTTTTCAGGATCTCCCAAAAGCAGTGTCATCAGCAAAGAGCAACTGTGACAACTCCCACTCTGTTAGATTTATCTTTTAACCCCATACCTCTTGTCAACACCCGAGCATTCACTTCTCTTACAACCCAATCTATAAGTATAATGAACAACCATGGTGAATTAACACATCCTTGTCTAAGGCCTACATTTACTGGGAAATAATCTCCCTCTTTCCTACATACTCTAGCCTGAGCCTCACTACAGTAAAAACTTTTTACAGCTTTCAATAACCTACCTATTCCATACATTTGCAACATCTACCACAACGCCCCCCCCCCCCATCCATGCTGTCATAAGCCTTTTCCAAATCCATAAATGCCATATAAGATATAAAATATTCTGAATTTTATACAGCTACAATAAAGGATATTAAAATTACTAAAGAGGCAGAAAAAACTTCTCATGGTTGCTGACAAAACAAAAAACACAGGAGTTTTTTAAGAATCTGCAAAAGAATAATACTATCCATTAAGATTTCAATGTAAGATGAGATAGCAGACGGAAGATGGCACACAGTTACCAATTTCGCTGACAATTGTTGCAAAAAACTGGAAAAGGGCATTTGAAAAAAAAGCGAATAAAACGGGGAGAAAAGCCATACTAGCAAGGAAACAATCTGGGTTTGGGTCTGCAAATTCACATTTATCAAATCTATTCGGTTACTTTATGACAGTCACGGAATTTATTCAAGAAAGAAATTAATGGGCGAATTGTATTTATCCAGAATTTAAGAAAGATTTTATTAGAGCTGCCCGTGAGAGACTAATCTGAAAACTGAAATACCTAAGAGGAATAGAAGGAAACCAGAACAATGGATTAGAGAAACTTTTGGAAAAGAAAATGCAAAGTTGTACAAGAGGCACAAATGTTCTCGTAGGGAGATGTGGTAAGTGGGGTGCTACAAGAGTCTGTACTTGCCCCAATGTTTTAATTTATATAAATGGTTTTCCAGAAGGAACAAAACTCAAAAATATATTTTGCACAAGCAGAAAAATTATAGGTAAAACAAACATTAAAACTATAAAATTGAATAAATCGAACAGATAAAGTAATGGATGTTGAAAATTAATGTAGATTAATGTCGTGTAAGAGAAATGGGAGAAAGCAAAATCAAGCTTCATGAAAAAAAAAAAAACAGATTGTAACAACATACTGAAATTATCAGACAGGGACGAATCTAGGGGTTATTAAAAAAAAGTACTGCCACTAGAAGATCATTTAAATGAAATTAAGAGAAACTCGCATGCTACATCCACAAACTATTAAGTTAGTTTCAAATATATGGATGGAAAAATAATTATATATATATATATATATATATATATATATATATATATATATATATATATATATATATATATATATATATATATATATATATATATATTAGGTTAAAAACCGGAACATGCAGCACCTGTGAGGCAATCAAACCTAAAAAAAAATGTGGAAAAGTTAGAAAAAGGGTCAAAGAGCGACAAAATGGCTACCCGAGCTTTAAAAAATAATAGATTATAATGAAAGGCTAAAGATCGGAGGAAAAGAGGAAATACGTACATCATAAAAGGTTGTATAAGGACATACTGTAAGTAGAGTGCAAATTAACTGGGGCAGGAGTATATTTTGTGAGTCTCGTATGTCTTAGTCTCCGGCTTAATTAATGTAGTCTGGGTTCCTTTCTTTTCAGAGGAGTTTCCTGTCAACTTCTGGTAACATCCAACTGTGGTTACCTGTGAACATCGTCAGTGCTACAATAGCTGTTCTGAAAGGCTATTCCTGCAAGCATGCTCCCTGAGTGAATGTGGTTTCGCCAAATTCTCCCCTCCAATTCATGATTACTGCTGGAATTCATAATGAATATTACACCTAGGAAGCATGCAAGTATTGTAGCGCTTAGAAAACATGCTAATTTAAGTATCAGACAGATCGCCGAAAATGAGTCTAGCAAAGTCAACTGTTAGTCGGATTCTGAGAGCTGACGACACTGGTGATTGTGGAGCGATGTGTCGAGGAAGATGTTGAAGAAAATGCAAGACACCTCACGATGACAAGGTTATCATAAGAAATAGTGTGATGGATCCCAAGAAAAACAGCAAAGATCTACAGAGAGATTTGCCTTCAGCTCGCATAAATGATTCATCAACTGCTCGACGAAAGCTCCTTCAAGTTGGCAGAACTGCCAGAAAACCTGTAAAGAAACAATTACTGATTGTTGTTATGAAGGAAAAACGGCTGCGGTGGGCACTCGATAATAAGGGATGGACGAAAGATGGAGAAAAGTTAGATTTTCAGATGTGGCGCATTTTGAAGAACAGGAGTACAGATCAGTGGTAGCGAGACGGAGCAAAGGCGAACCTCCTCGGAATGGACATATACAACGAGTGCCAAAACACTCACCTAAGATGTTCCATGCCATCCTTTCAGAAAAATGCTTACATTCTTCGAAGACATAGGAATAAACTGTCTAAACTGGGCCTGAAAACTCTTCTGACCTCAACCCAATTGAGAATCTCTGGGCAATAACCAGACAAAGGATCACAAAACAGGACTGTTCTACTGTGGAGAAGTTAAATGCTTTTGTTACTGAAACCTGGTACCACGACAAAGAACTTGCCAAAATGTGTTCAACATTGGTCAATTCTATGTCAAAGCGAGCATCAGTGCTTAGAAAAGCAAAGGGTAGTCATATCTCTTATTAAATCAATTATCTGTCATATCACTGCAGTGAACTTTTCGAATATCTTATTTTATCACTGTCCCAATTAATATGCACACTACTGTAAAGGGTTAAACAAGGACATAAAAGAAAATTAATACTTCTTAATACTTACAACAGGGATCAAAGGCCACAATTGTAAACTGAAAAAATAGCATTAGACAAATGGAGTTAGTTAAAAAAGGAGTAATATATTAATTTTAAATTTAAATATTTTTTTTAGAAAATATAGGGAAGTACCACCACCAGAACTGTACTGGGGACCCTCATCCTCAGAGAAGAGAATAAACGTACATCAGGGAAAACTCAAGGTTCTCCCCAGAGCTGTTTGACTATTTTCTCCTACCACCCCCTTTAGAGTATAGAATACTCTATGTTAACTTTATTGAAATACAGAATACAATGACAAAAAAAAATACAAACATGAATACAATGGTACATTATATCAAAGATTACGAATCTTCTCCAGCTCCTTCGAAGCCGGATGCGAGCCAATTATGCAGCAAGCATTTCCCCTCTGGATGGCCACACTGAGGCACTGGAACATGAATGTGGCTGCCCTCGGGTCCCTGGTGGTGTCGATGAGTCTGGAACCCAGTTCTTCAAGGAAGCGTGTGGCGTTTTTTTCCCCATGATCCCAAGGTCTCTGTGTAGACAGCTTACGCTGCCTACTTGATTCATATCCCGCGGCACTATGGTGCTACCCTCTCTAGGCCTGCCCAGGTCAGTGAGGCACGGAATCTACCCACCCTCACTTCACGGCCTACCCAAGCGGGTTCAACAACCTTCCCTCCACGGACTGGTTATCGGTCATTCCCTCACTTTGCCGGTTGTGTACTCACTCCTCTCCAATTAAAATCAAACTAGTCTACGGCCGTATCTTTGCGACCTATGCTATCCCTCGGCACTAAACCGCTGCTCAATAGCAAGAACAGCAATAACTTCTGATCCCACAAGGACAAATTTATACTGTATTTGACGATCTTGTACTCCACCCTGTGATCAGTAGCTCCTCCCTGTCGCCCGACACTGTAATGGATGTAGGTGTCAGCCAGCACCGACATGCATGTATAGTCCCATGCTAAGAGCTTGCCATTCTTCGAAGGATAGATGATGATCCCGTCAGGGCAGTTTGCTGGATTGTGAGTATTGTTAGCTGCTAGTGATTGGGGCTCTCTCTCGGCTGGGCATCCAGCTGTAGCAAGGCTTCTCTTTATGATGCCGTTGACTTCATTGTGTCTTGCATGCCAACCCTTGGTTTTGGAGAAGACCATGTAGACCATATTGGTCGGCTTGTGCATCGCCACAAATACATATATATTCTGTGCGAATTGGGGCAGCGAGGCAGAGAGCCACTGCAATACAGTGAGTCTTAAAGTCGAGGCGTGTTCCCACTGCCGAAATGGGAACTGTTTGGAAGTCCCCAGAGTGATGTGCACTCGCAGTTTGGAGACGGGGAGTCTCCCTGTCCGATGTTACATCCCTAAGCATGCTGGCAAGTACCATTCCAGCGATGGGAACATCCCAACTTGACTGTTTGTAGGCCAGTGCTGCAATAGGTTTTGGTGCTGGGGCAACAAGTCTCCCCCATTCAGTGATGGCACTGGCGTTGCTAGGGTCCTGTACACCTGATTCACTGAGGTTGTCTGGAAGAGTTTGTTTTATTAACTCGTTTGATGCTATGGAAGAGGATAGGAAAGCTAGTAGGGCAATATGGGAGGATTTGCGTACTCCCAGACCCCCAAGCCTGACTGGAAGTAAGGATTGCAACCACTGTCCATCTTCAAGGGAAGGAGTCAATATACTCTATACTCTCTAGCATCTTCTTACGGCGGTACTCATATTCCTTGAGTTTCGGACTGCTGAAGGCTGGGGAGCATCTCAGAAAGAAGGTAAGTTTTGGGATGGACAGGCACCTGGTGAGTAGGTAGAAGGCATCTTGTGCATCAATGTCTTTAATCCTGCCTTCCATCGTCCTGAGGTCTGAGATTTTTTTTTTTTTTTTTTTTTTCACAGGGTTTGACAAGCTATTTACAGGTTAAGGATTCCTACCGTTATTGGCAAGCTAAGAGCTGTTTTCTTTTCTAGGATCAGATCCATGGCACTGGGCCCAAGAGGAGCACCAAGGAGAGTGCTGTTGGCTTGATCACTGGCTCGTGCTCCTAGTAAAACAGCACTAATATTCTGAATTATATGTCGATTGGTAGAAACTATTTCACATTTGGTGGGGTTTAAATTTTTCTGATATATATAATATATATATATATATATATATATATATATATATATATATATATATATATATATATATATATATATATATATATATATATATATATATATATATATATATATATATATAGTTCCTTGATAATGTGAGTAGTCACGAAAGCGCTTGGAATTTCTCTATTCTTTCAGAGTGGTTGTTTTGCATATATATATATATATATATATATATATATATATATATATATATATATATATATATATATATATTATGGCACCAAGGCACCTCCTTTCAATGGTAGACATGATAACAAAAAATACTCCTGGACAGAGAGAGCAACACTCGGCGACATACCACTGGCAAAAGCTCAGTTCCATGCTGGTAACCCCCAGCTCTATCCCAGTCTTTCCCACTGTGGCAACGTCTGGCGTCTCTCCCTCTTCTCCTTCCCATGGCAAAAGCTCAGTTCCTCCCTTGGTAAAATCTTAGCTCACCCTTGGCAACATCCAGTCTCCATCATCCTCCTCCTCCTCCTCCTCCTCCCCTGGTTACGTTCAGTCCCCCACCACCTTCACACTTCAGCTTCTACACTGTGGCTTATTAATAAAGTGACCAGGGCCATTAAGGCGCCATAAAGTTTAATAGGATCATTATATGCGTGGTGGTCGACCGCCTCGGCCAGGGAGAGAATAAATAATGGGGAGATAAGGCCAATTTTCTTCACAGGAAGGACCCTCTTTTTTTCCTCTTTCAGAAATTTGGTCTAAAGTGTGTGTGTGTGTGTGTGTGTGTGTGTGTGTGTGTGTGTGTGTGTTTTCATGTTCGTGAGGACCCAAGAAACTCCACCCAACAATATGATGCCACACTTACCAATGCTATTCAAGAATCTGCAAAAACTATCCACTCTTTCTACACCTCTATATACATGATATACCTGTTCTCTCATCCTCTTATATCTGTTGAACAGGACCTCAGCTGGAGGTCTAAACATGCAACCACTTTGTTTTTCTCTGTGAGGGTTCTTTTGTAAGTGTATTTATATATATATATATATATATATATATATATATATATATATATATATATATATATATATATATATATATATAAATATAATAATACACCAAACAGGGATGAGAATGAAATTAGCTTGGAAGCTCCCACACCTCCGTATGCCCTCGGATGGCGGCCATTCTTGTAGGGATGGGTGGTCCTGTGGTTTAAAGCGTCATGTGGTCCATGAAGCAGGCCAGTACAACATGGGTTCGAATCCTTGGCTAGCGCAGTGTTTATATATATATATATATATATATATATATATATGTCGTGCCGAATAAGTAAAACTTGCTATTTTGGCTTAAATAGCAACGCTCTTCTTGCCGAGTAAGGCAAAAAGAAATTTGTGTATGCAACAATTTCGCAAAAATCATTCCGAACCTAACGAAAAAAAATATATTGCATGTGTTTGGTTATTATTAAATTATTGTAAACTTATCCAAAATATATTTAGTTGGATTAGGCTAATTTAAATTGCGCTTGTTATAAGGTTAGGTAAGTTTTCTAAGGTTCCTTTGGTACAAAATTATTATTTTTTACATTACACAAATGAAAAAAGTATATCTTTAAACGCACAAGACAAAATTTTGGAGAGGACTTAATTTTAAGCGATTTCTTGCTAATTGACCAATTTTACCTATTCGGCACGATATGTATGTATATATATATGTACGTATGTATATGTATATATATATATATATATATATATATATATATATATATATATATATATATACATATATATATATATATATATATATATATATATATATATATATATATATATATATATATATATATATATATATATATGTCCTGCCGAATATGTAAAATTGGTCAATTAGCAAGAACTCATTTAAAATTAAGTCCTTTCTAAAATTTTCTCTTATACGTTTAAAGATATATTTTTATCATTAATGTTGATGTAAAAATTTATAATTTTGCACCAAAAAGAACTTAGAAAACTTACCTAACCTTATTATAACAAGCGCAATTTATTTTAGCCTAACCCAACTAAATATATTTTAGATTTGTTTACAATAATTTAATACTACACAAACACAGTGAAATATATTTTTTTCGTTAGGTTCAGAATGATTTTGGCGAAATTATTGCATACACAAATTTTCACTTGTCCTATATGGCAAGATGAGCGTTGCTATTTAAGCCAAGATCGCAAGTTCTGCCTATTCGGCACGACATTATATATAATATAATTATATATATATATATATATATATATATATATATATATATATATATATATATATATATATATATATATATATATATATGCAAGGAATTCGCAAGAGCAAGCGAAATATAACGTCATGTAAGAAAAAACGCATGTACGGGCGTTTTTTCTTGCATGACACGCCCCTCCCCTCCCACACACACAGATTTACTTACATAACTTTATACTCTGCATAGACTTTAAAGTTATATGGTATGAATTGAAGCTCTGGACAGAGGGAAAACTTGATAAGGCTTTACAATGTGGGAAATAGATTTGATAAAGTTCTACACAGAGGGAAACTTCTTCACCATCACTGTATAATACTTTAACCCTTAATATAGGTATTAAAGCAAAAACTCAGAGTAAAAATACACAGCGATGTACACCTTTCAGTATACACAGTATCTTCAACGTGTGTATTTTCTTCACTATTTTCGGCGGTACGACATTTGTGTCCAAGACTGAGTGAGGTGAAACCATACTTGTTGTATAGCAACAGGTGTTACTAGTCACGACTGGTTTGAAAACACTTGTGCGCAAACGTGTTAAAGTGGAAAATAATTACAATGGCTCGCTGATATCACCAGCCTTTTTTGAAACATTCATTTTCTTCTTTCAGTTCCCTAATGTATTATTTTATGATTGTTTTCTCAGTGTTCCCTCTTTAACTTAATTTTTATTTAATTTTCACCCGCCCCCACTTCAATACTCTTACTTAACTCTCATTTTGAAGAGAGATCATTGTCAAGAAGGTCAAAATCCAAATGGGTCATATAATGCCATGAAGTGTGAGGAATCTATCTGCCTTGGATAAGCTGAGAATATCTACAGAGTCCTTCTCTTTATATTTTTTACGCTTACCCACCTACTTTAATTCACACACGAACCTTCCTCAACCCCAAACCCCACCTTCCTCATCACTTCCACCTCCCTTTCCCCACCTCCCTCAAAAATACCCACCTGGTTCAAACCTTATACTATAACCATTCCAGTTCGAGTAAAATATAGAAAAAAAAATTAATGAATCATTAAACAACAATGAATGGAGCTTCATTCCGCTCTCTCGTCCTCTTAAATTCCCCCACTTCCCATTAAAAAACCCTCCCTCCACTGTCCATTAGTCGCCCAGTCAACTTTAAAATCCGATTATAAACTGGGCTTGACAAATTGGTGGGTGTTTATCTGCCGGCGATGAAAGAGGTCAATTGGGCCCCTCCCGGTTTATGTTCCTCACACCCTCAAGATGCTTCCCTCCCGCACGCGCGTACGACACACACACACATACATTCAGGATCACACACACACATACATTCAGAATCCTACCTTCAGGTAAAAATATAGGTGCTCATGAACTCGTCACACAAGCGCGCCCGATAAAGGATTCGCTGGAAGAGTCCAATCACCTCGATTTTTAACCCCTTACGATCTGACTAATGTCGAGCAGCGATCGTCCTCCCCGGCAGCCTGGCGCGTGTTGGTCTATTGTTAAAGGGTTATGAAATTATACACCGAGACTTTTTTTTGACACCCCGTTGAGGCCGCGGTCGGTCGGGCAGGGGATGGAATATAGTTGGGGAATAAGGGGAAGGGGTTGGCTGAGTGGTGTCGACAGTAGAGTTCCATTTCTCTAAGCACGCGCTTCGATTCTCTCCCTCCCTCTTTTTTTTTCCATTTGGTTTTAAGTTATTTCTTTTTTCTATTTTTTTGGCACCTTTCAGTAGCCGTTTTTATTTCTTTTCCTCTGTTTTTTTTTATGCTTCGACGTGATTGGAAGTGATCTATGGGCTGCGGGATTTTACGAGGTTGAGTGGTAGGTGGAGATGTCCTTGTGTTGTGTACTGTGTGTGTGGTGTGTGTGTGTGTGTGTGTGGTGTGTGTGTGGTGTGTGTGTGTGTGGTGTGTGTGTGTGGGGTGTGTGTGTGGGGTGTGTGTGTGGGGTGTGTGTGTGGGGTGTGTGTGTGGGGTGTGTGTGTGGGGTGTGTGTGTGGGGTGTGTGTGTGGGGTGTGTGTGTGGGGTGTGTGTGTGGGGTGTGTGTGTGGGGTGTGTGTGTGGGGTGTGTGTGTGTGTGTGTGTGTGTGTGTGTGTGTGTGTGTGTGTGTGTGTGTGTGTGTGTGTGTGTGTGTGTGTGTGTGTGTGTGTGTGTGTTGGTAGTAGTACTAGTAATTACACAAACAAAAATTTACATTTATAAACAAAATAAACGAAAACGAACGAAGCAATTGCATGGTTGGAAAAGAAATGGTGGTTCTATTGACATGGGCCGAGTGGTGGCACACGCATGGCTATCACTGCAACAACGACTTATCTTTGACTATCAGTGAACATGCATACTGCTATAATTTCTGACCTTAACTTGTCCAGAGCACTGCCTTGTACACTATTGCTTGTACCCCTCCCCTTCACTCTCTCCGTGCACCAGTTGTTGCACTCCTGATGTCTATGGCCACAAAAAAAAAAGTGTGACAACAGAAACAAAACTAGAAGTTTTAAAGAGGTTTGACGATGGATAGCAAGGTGTGGGTTCGTTATACGTCGTTTCGCTTAAAGCTGCAGTCCAAAATCCTATCGACGACGTTAAGTGAGGACTTTCTGTAATCATAAGTAATGGAAAATTCCTTTTGTGACTGGACTGAATGGTCAGTAGTTTATAAGAATAGGTTGAATAGTACCTATTCTATTTTTGTAGTTAGATGGTTCTTGCTCAGTTCTTGTGGCTATGCTGGACTGGTTGTAGTCACTGTCTAGACATGTGTTTCACAAAGCGACCAACATATCTAGACACTTCAGCCAATCATGTCGGAGGATCTCACCTTCAAGGACCATAACATTGTATCACTCGCATCTGCTAGAAAAATGACAGGATGGATAATGAGAACCTTCAAAACTAGGGAGGCCAAGCCCATGATGACACTCTTCAGGTCACTTGTTCTATCTAGGCTGGAATATTGCTGCACACTAGCAGCACCTTTCAAGGCAGGTGAAAATGTACAGAGAACCTTCACGGCGCGCATAACGGAGATAAAACACCTCAATTACTGGGAGCGCTTGAGGTTCCTGAACCTGTATTCCCTGGAACGCAGGCGGGAGAGATACATGATTATATACACCTGGAAAATCCTAGAGGGACTAGTACCGAACTTGCACACGAAAATCACTCACTACGAAAGCAAAAGACTTGGCAGACGATGCAACATCCCCCAATGAAAAGCAGGGGTGTCACTAACACGTTAGGAGACCATACAATAAGTGTCAGGGGCCCGAGACTGTTCAACTGCCTCCCAGCACACATAAGGGGGATTACCAACAGACCCCTGGCAGTCTTCAAGCTGGCACTGGACAAGCACCTAAAGTCGGTTCCTGATCAGCCGGGCTGTGGCTCGTACGTTGGTTTGCGTGCAGCCAGCAGTAACAGCCTGGTTGATCAGGCTCTGATCCACCAGGAGGCCTGGTCACAGACCGGGCCGCGGGGGCGTTGACCCCCGGAACTCTCTCCAGGTACTCCAGGTACTAATCCTCCTAATAACTCTCACACTTCCACATAGGGATTGTAGCTCATTTCTAAGTTGAGTTGGGTTAGGTTAGATTGGGTTGGGTTAGGTTAGACTGGGTTGGGTCAGACTGGGTTAAGTCAGATTTGGTTAAGTGAAGTTTACAGCGGAAAAACTGAAAATATAAGATAAAAGAGGATAAAATAATCTGCCGCGCGAACAGAAAACGGGCAGCCATTGTGAGCAGCTCACATAACTCGTATTTTAACTGTTCAAGGCTTCGTCAACAGCCACCCATTTGACTGTTTTTAAAAAACTGTCATGCTGTCTGTGGTTAAGAGGACGAGCTGCACTTGTTTACTCAGAAACAGCATTTAAAATCAAGATTATATACACGCCAGGTAAAGCGCTTCCCCTTCCCTAGCTCCACCAGGTACTGTGCCTCCCTTTCCCCAGCTTCACAAGCTACAGCGCATCAACTTCCCTGGAGGTACGCTACAAAGCAGATGTATCCAATTTTGTTAAATAAAATAAAATAAAATAAACAGCAACCACCGGCGGACGGACGCGCGCGCCACCTCACTATAAAACTTCCCAACCCAGTAACCAACCCGTCATCCCAAGAGTAAGTTACCGTGCGTTAATTTCTGCACAAGTTAAACAGAAAAAAATAAAATCATTCCAACGTAGTTTAGGTTATGCCAGATGAGGTTTAGACTGCTTAATTTTTCTGTACTTGGCGTTGGTGTTTAGTACAGAATAGCACCATAGCTCATGTAGCAGTCAGATCCGCTAGAACAAACCAGGAGAGATTTCAACATATTTAACAAAAAAATTACTCCAACAATCTACGATTCACTTCGACAGCTCTCACCTGATTGTACCTCTCCTATAAGGATTACATGACGGTATATAAATCATATATGCATTACAATCGCAGACGGGCGATCTTAACCATGCATGACAAGCCACGGGGGATGGCTTGTCATCAGGAGATATGTAATGTTGCAGGAGTAGCAACAGTATGAATGAGGGGTAAGTTTTCTCAGAGTGAGGTAGCATGGTGATACCAGTAACCCAGCTCCTCTCAGAAAACTATATATATATATATATATATATATATATATATATATATATATATATATATATATATATATATATATATATATATATATAACAAAAAACGATGTTTATTATTTATCTTTCAGAGAAAGCTATACTCAGAGCGAAATGTTGCCCTGTATAAGCTTGCTCAACAACGTATCTTCTTTACTTATCGGCAATACATCATTTGAATCTAGCTAAGTTTACTTCGCGTCAGACGTGGTTGGTGTACGTGTTGCCGGGGCAGCAGACCGAGGAAGGAAGGAAGGGGTGTGACAATGTACTACTAGACAGGCCTTCTGCACCATTCCCTGTCCGGTTTCTCCCTATACTTTCCCTCCTTTCTACCGGAAAAGGTGAAGTTCACTTTTTTTTTCAATAAGAGGCAGATGGCCAAGAGCATTGATCGTAGTTTTTGCGGCCCAGATGTGGATTCTCGTGGGATTTTGTCCATTATGAGGAGGTGAGTGTGAATCCTCGCAGCTGGTGACCACCGCTTGTGTGTGAGGGGTGACCACCGCTTGTGTGGGGTGACCACCGCTTGTGTGGGGGTGACCACTGCTTGTTTAAGGGGTGACTAACGTTTGCGTGTGGGTTGACTAACGCTTGTGGGCGTGTGTAGCGGGGGGAGATGTTACACAACTGCTTGTGCGACCATTGCTTGGGCTTGGGCTCCTTCCAGCACATCTACACATCGCGTTGAGACGTGCCGAATCTGAATGGATGCCTTAATTAAACATAATTACGGCATTAAAAAAGAAACCAGACGTGCTGGAGGAAAGTCAAGAACAGAATTAGAGTCATCTTATTATGAGATATCTACAGTCCTATGATTGTACCTAATGAAAACTACTACTTCAGCAGTGTAATAATAATAATAATAATATAATAATAATAATAATAATAATAATAATAATAATAATAATAATAATAATAATAATAATAATAATAATAATAATAATAGGAGAATTTCCTCATTTCATCAAATACGATTTTTTTTCCTGAGGTCGAGGTGAAAGACAAGTGTAATCGGATCACGGATAATACAAGTAGGCACGAGGGAGATGGAGGAGGTGACGGAAAAAACACTTTTCACGAAGGATTTCCTGGGAGGAATCCTATTCAAATCATCTCAATGGAAATTTTTGTTTGAAAGATTGTTGCATTTTTTAACCATGTGACTGTTCTGACGTTTGTGATTTTCCTGCTCTGTATGTATTTATTGTTTTCTCCTCTTGTCTCATATTTGTTATGCATCAGTACGTTGCTATTTCTGTTTATCTGCACTATCACTCTCACTCTCTCCTTTTCCTTTCGCGATTCATTCATCTAGATATTATGAATAGCCTCAATGTTCACTTCGAAATCCTCTGTTTTATTTTTCCATGTACTCCCTTGTACTCTGTTTCTCCATCTTTATCTAGATATTTTCTCTGTTGACTTTCTCTAGTACTCTCATTGTCTCCGTCAATCCGTCTCTTGTATTTCCATTTTCCACTCCACTATCGCGCAGACAAGATGACAGTAAGCTAACAAACAAGGGTTTCCAACCCCCATTTGATTATTTACAAGTCTTGGCTCACAAGGAAAAATAATCTCGAAGTTTTTCTCGTGGAGGTCCCTGGAGTGGGAGTCGGCATCCCTCCACACTCACCTCCTCTCGGCACTACCCGGCACTGATTCCAGAGTGCCACTGCTGCCACCAGTACTGGTAGGTGTCAGCATCTCGTAAAGCAGGGTCCACGCCTAGATTTACTGCCCAGGGTATTACCTGGAGAGGGTTCAGTCACACAAACGGGGCCCAGAGGCAGGTTCATTTGAATATTCCCTGACCCAACTTAGGTAAACATGTTATTACTTTCTGATGCTTCCTATTTTTCACTAAAAATCTGGAGGTCTCGAGTGGCTTTCTGCTTGCCTTTCTTGTCTCACACAGGAAATTTTATTGGCTTTCTCTGTTAGAGCTTGGTAATACATATTTTATATATATATATATATATATATATATATATATATATATATATATATATATATATATATATATATATATATATATATATATATATATATATATATATATATATATATATATATATATATATATATATATATATATATATATATATATATATATATATACATGTCGTGCCGAATAGGCAGAAATTGCCATCTTGGCTTAAATAGCAACGCTCATCTTGCCATATAAGACAAGTGAAAATTTGTGTATACAATAATTTCGCCAAAATCATTCTGAGCCTAACGAAAAAAATATATTTCACTGTGTTTATTTAGTATTGAATTATTGTAAACAAATCTAAAATATATTTTGTTGGGTTAGGCTAAAATAAATTGCGTTTGTTATAATAAGGTTAGGTAAGTTTTCTAAGTTCCTTTTGGTGCAAAATTATAAATTTTTACATCAACATTAATGAAAAAAAATATATCTTTAAACGTATCAGAGAAAATTTTACAAAGGACTTAATTTTAAATGAGTTATTGCTAATTGACCAGTTTTACATATTCGGCACGACATTATATATATATATATATATATATATATATATATATATATATATATATATATATATATATATATATATATATATATATATATATTATATATATGCATGCAATAAGATCACAGTAAACAGGTGATATCAGAATGTGCAAAACAACCACTGTGAAAGAACAGTGAAATTCCAAGCGCTTTCGTGACTTCTCACATTATCAAGGAACTATAAGAACATTGTATTTTTTATAGTTGCTTGATAATGTGAGAAATCATGAAAGCGCCTGGAATTTCACTATTCTTTCACAGTGATTGTTTTTATATATATATATATATATATATATATATATATATATATATATATATATATATATATATATATATATATATATATATATATATATATATATATATATATATATATATATATAAGTTTACAATAATTTAATAATAAACCAACACAATGAAATATATTTCTATCGTTAGGTTCAGAATGATTTTTGCGAAATTATTGCATACATAAATTTTTGCTTGCCTTATTCGGCAAGACGAGCGTTGCTATTTAAGCCAAAAATTGCAAGTTTTACTTATTCAGCACGACATATTTATATATAATGTATACAGACAGTAAATTTCCCATCAGAGTAGAGAAATTTAAACGAAGAGAAATATTCACGATCACTCGTAATCTAGGGTTTTTCAGGAAGAACACGAATATCACAGTAGTCCAGTGACCCACTGATCCGCAAACATCCCCACACCTCCTTCAGTGCAGGAGCCGTAGTTTCCACCTCCAGAACTCAAGTCAGATTAACCGGTTTTCCAGAATTCCTTCGTAGATGCTAATATACAGCGGCTCAATCTGCACATCCAATACATCACACGCCTGCTTGATGCCACACTGGATGAAACTTTCTTCATACCTTCAATCACAGTCTCTACCTTCTATTCACTATCTTGCTTCATATATTTTAAATGACCAGACCATCTTAGCAACCCCTCTTTCACTCTGAATTATACATTTTACCATCTTCAAATTTTTCGACTGCAGTTCTTTGCACAATATTCACGCCACACATCTTCATTGATTCCAGCATCATTCTCACTTTAACATTCAAAGCTCATGCCTCACATACATGCTAGCGTTGGCGACACTACGCACAAATTCATTCCCATTTTTTGCCTCCCCAGATAAACCTCTCTTTTTCACAGACGTCTCAACGCTCCAGCTTCATATTTTCCTCCTTTACTCTGTGATTCACATCGTCTTTCGTAGAGCCATCTGTTGACATATTTACTCTTAATATTAAATACATTCACTTCCTCAATACTCTTTCTTTCCAGTCCGACGTAACTTCATATTTGTTTTTGGCCCAGACTTGTTTTCTTATTCTCATCACCTTGTTGCTCTTTTCTGTGTTCACGTTCACCTTCGTTCTTTTACATACCCCTCACAGACATCTCCGCCGACTTTGCAGATTCTCAAAAGAATGTTCCATAAACATCAGCTAAAAGTAAATAAATTCTATTTTACATAACAATGTAATGATCTTTCAAGTGTTTCAGTGGTCGCTCGACTCATATATTTGGAGAAAATGCATATGAAAATAATCAATAAGACTGTTAACACAAACTTCAACAATTGAGTAGACTTGAAGCCAACTAATCATGGCACACTGTATGTGTGCCAACCTGACAGGAGTGACATGATACATTGCATGTCTGCCAAGCGCGTGCCAACTAAACTTTTCATTGACTGTGAAACTTCAAACAAATTCTTAATGTTATATTTATATTTACAAAGACTGCATTAAAATGATTGACTGATTGAATATTTATGTACAGCAATCAGGAGGGAAGCGCTACGCCCTTAAGGGTTATACAGCTCTTGGGAAATGGAAGGTAATAAAATTTGACTCAATAAAAGGGAAAGGGGTTGCAATTTCTCTGATAAAGAGCCCTTCACTAACAGGGATACAATTTAAAATGTGATCCTCCATTTGTACTTCGTTTGTGTATAGCAACATCGGTCTGTGACCCTTGGGAAACACCACAAAGATATCTTAGTTTTTTTTTCTAGTGTCGTGAGCGAGGTGTAGGCAGTGTGATGACCGAGGTGTGTACTGTGTTTTGTGTGTATGTGTGTGTGTGTGTGTGTGTGTGTGTGTGTGTGTGTGTGTGTGTGTGTGTGTGTGTGTGTGTGTGTGTGTGTGTGTGTGTGTGTGTGTGTGTGTCGTGAGTGTGTGTTGTGTGTTGTGTGTGTGTCGTGTGTGTGTTGTGTGTGTGTTGTGTGTGTGTCGTGTGTGTGTTGTGTGTGTGTCGTGTGTGTGTTGTGTGGGTGTCGTGTGTGTGTTGTGTGGGTGTCGTGTGTGTGTCGTGTGTGTGTCGTGTGTGTCGGGTGTGTGTGTGTGTGTGGGTGTGTGTGTGTGGGTGTGGGTGTGTGTGTGTGTGTGTGTGTGTGTGTGTGTGTGTGTGTGTGTGTGTGTGTGTCGTGTGTGTGTGTGTGTGTGTGTGTGTGTGTGTGTGTGTGTGTGTGTGTGTGTGTCGTGAGTGTGTGTTGTGTGTTGTGTGTGTGTCGTGTGTGTGTTGTGTGTGTGTTGTGTGTGTGTTGTGTGTGTGTCGTGTGTGTGTTGTGTGTGTGTCGTGTGTGTGTTGTGTGGGTGTCGTGTGGGTGTCGTGTGTGTGTCGTGTGTGTGTCGTGTGTGTCGTGTGTGTGTGTGTGTTGTGTGTGCGTCGTGTGTGTCGTGTGTGTGTGTGTGTCGTGTGTGTGTGTGTGTGTGTGTGTGTGTGTGTGTGTGTGTGTGTGTGTGTGTGTGTGTGTGTGTGTGTGTCGTGTGTGTGTGTGTGTGTGTGTGTGTGTGTGTGTGTGTGTGTGTGTGTGTGTGTGTGTGTGTGTGATGTACTGATGTATGACATACGTGACGTATGATTTGGCATGATGCGATCTGTACAGTTTGGTATGATGTGATGTGTGAGATGGAGTGATGTGGTGTGGTATGTAATGTGACGTGTATGGAGACAGAAGGTGAAGGTGACAAGACTTCCACAACCTTTAACATAGCTCTCAGTGGCACCACCTGGTTAATATCCGGCTACCTTCACCCTGAATCTCTCTCCCCATTCCTAACCCTTACCCCGTCCTCTCACCCCACCCTCCTCCATCCAGTTCTCCTTCAATCACTCAACCACACCTCCCTCAAGGTTCCGTACTGGGACCGCTACTGTTCCTGCTCTACGTTAGAAACATGACTGACGTGATAGTATCGTACGTATCCTTTGTGCAGAGAATGAGTACAGGACAGAACAGGAAAATGCTCCAAGAGGACACCTGGCATCTTCACTGGAGATCCGTCTCGTTAATAAAGGAACCCAAGTGTTGCACATGTGTTTTATTCATGCTCGAAGTATCTGATGTATACCAGAACCATCATAAAGTACACAACAGCACAGTGCTCTCAGGTCAACATGTTCAGAAATTAGGGAGTCCAGAATACTGTCTCACAGGAATTTGAGAAAGTACTTCCTTATTTCGAGGGAGGTTCTGAAGTGCAACAATCTGAATAAGATGAACACCTACGTACATACTTATGTATTAAGACACACAGCCAGGATCGATGACATGACCCCTGCAACCACATACAGCTGAGTGTACACACACACACACACACACACAGCTGGGACCCAGGTGCTGTGAATCGACCCATGCAATATCATTCAGGTGAATACAAATAGGTGAGTACGCAGAAACAGCACATTCTCTGATCTTTTTTTTTTTATCAACTTAAAAGATTTATGGAGCATTAAGTATCGTATAATACAGTCTCGTGTTTATTGTTACGTTGTAGAAAGTTCTTCAAACCTGTATAATCTTATAATGATTATTATACATATATTGACAATAATTTCATAGATTATTCAAATGCCTGTAAAAAATCTTATAGTAAATTACTGAAGATTATAAAGACAAAGCTTTTACAATTATGTTATTATTATTATTATTATTATTATTATAGTCGTGCGGTAAACACGGAGGTAGTTATAAAGCAGTCTGGGGATGTAATTTGATCCAAGGAAGGGGAGGTTAGCTCTAACCCCTCAGATCACAAGTCTATCACCAGCAACACGGGTCACAATGAGGCAAATTTTGAAAAGACACATGTGCAACAGTTAGATATCGTTGTTTCGAAACGTTTCGCCTACACAGCAGGCTTCTTCAGTCGAATACAGAGGAGGATGTAGAGGCAGTAGAGATGTAGACGAGGTAATCAGTCCATCACCCTTGAAGACGTAGTTTTCAGGTAGTCCCTCAGTGTGGAGAAGAGTTTTGTCCTTAGTCTGGAATAATGTGAAGTTGAAGCGACAGTATGGGCACGGAATGTAAGTCTCCACATCGTCGCTTCTGCTTCACATTGTTCCAAACTCTTCTTCAGGCTGAGGAACTGACTACCTCAAAACTACGTTTTCAAGGGCACTGATGGACTGATTACATCGTCTTCACATCTCTACCTCTTCTACATCTTCCTCTGTACTCGAATGAAGAAGCCTACTGTGTAGACGAAACGTTTCGGAATAACGGTACCAAGCTGTTGCACATGTGTCTTACTTATCAACAAGTCGGTATTGTATAACAGAGGCAGATCTCAAGCTCAACATTCCCAAACATTCAACCTAACCCAACCCAACATTCACCCCAGCATTCACCTTCCTCATGAATGAAAATACAATATCTATTAATCATAGGAATGTACCAGGCATGAATAAATCACTACGACCTGTCGCCGGGTTCGTGCTAAGGCTGGTCCGGGACGCAGATCTGGTCCGTGTTGAAAGCTGGACCGAGACGCAGGTCCGGTCAGTGATACAGGTCTGTACATACTGGGAGGCTGGTCCGTGTTTCGT
>NC_091332.1:15452869-15465369 GCF_038502225.1 Cherax quadricarinatus | reverse complement strand
GACTGAAATCATTATCTTGACGCCTGAAACTGGTGCACTGAAGACTGAAGCCGCTACGTAAAGGCTCAAACCGTTAATCTGACAAGTGATACCGCTACTTTAAAGGACAGGTTGTCTGGGAGGATAAACAAAAAAGCTAGAAGGTAGATCAAAAAGGCTGGGAAGTAGACGAAAAGGTTGGGAGGTAAACAAAAGAGCTGTGAAGTAGACGAGAGGACCGGGAGACAGAAAGGGAGGCTGGGAGGTAGAGGCCAGGCGAGAGGTATCAGTGAGTCTTACAGAGACCCGAGTCGTGTTATGCTAATTTGCTGGAGTAATGTCTTGTGTGCAGATACTTAAACCCTCTCCTTCCCCTCACCTCTTTTTCAGGTAAAATTTGGTTCCCTCTTTGTAGTTATTATATAGAATGGGACAGCAACACAATACTGACATATCCAATTTTGTGTGTTACACATTTACTCATTTCTTTGTTCTGATCTAATTGCCTATTATTATTATTACTACTATTATTAGTGTGAATATTAGAAAAAGTGTATCTACTGTACTATGCAAAGGATGAATTCACGGTGTTGACATTAGAGAAGTGCCTGGTGGCTAACATGGAATCTTGTGTGCGCAAACTAAGGCAAGGGAAGGCGGGAGGAGAGAGGAAGAGGAGATCGAAGGGTGAGAGAAACGTTGAGGAAATAGGGATAGAGAGTGAGGGAGGAGAGGAAGTGTGTATGTGTTTGGAATGTAGTAAGACATGAATATAAGGATGAATGAGGAAAGAAGAAAAAGTGGGTGAGAGAAACGAGATGGAATAGAAAAGAGGGAGGCAGAGAGACTAGGACATGAGGACAAAAACACTTCTTTTTTTTTTTGTCTGTAGAGATGAAAGCCCCTAGTATGGAAGGAGACATTATCGCAGACACCATTTTGTCTGAATGACCCACTCGGGTTTAGTATTTGCTATTAAATATACAAATATACAGCTGACGTTCTGGTTTATTTATTACTGGCTTGTTGCATTTTTTAATCTGTTGTCTTGGGAGGGAGGCTCTACGTCTTTCTTACAGTGTCACTTAGCAGCATCGAGAGTACCAAGTCGTGTCGTTCACATTGCACCTAATGTATTGGTATATTTATGGGGAAGCGCTAAATCTACAGGGATCAGAGTGCCTGGGAAATGGAAGCCAATTGTGTTTGACCCGAAAAGGAGAGTTGCTTTAATTCACATAGGATCAAGAGCCCATCTGCAGTATCAAGGAACCCCCCGTGAAGAGTGACTTGATGCTCACTGTTTGTTTACACTCGGTATGTAATATGGCTGCCTTGGCATTTCCGTTGTGGAAAGCGTTTGTCTTCAACATTTATCATTGTTCTCTTTTCGTGTTTTCAGTAGAAACAATAATTATAACAAATATTTTTAATTTAGCCATTTAATTAAAGTGCTTATTATAATAAAATGGAAACCCCAGTGGCTTACTGCCTGTCACAATGGTAAGTCAATATGCTGTGGGAAAGTTGTGGGAAGCTTGTAGGTGGAATGATAAATCAATACCGACAAACTGAGAACAACTACAGGGTTAGTTTACCTGGGAAGCACCTGACAAAAATGTATTATTACAGCTGACTATTCCAACATGTCTTGTGTCAGAGGATGGTTGTGTTGGAAAGAAACAGTTATATCAAATACCCAGCCAATCCTCTTAACCAACGTCAGTAGTATTTCACTTTGAAGACCGTCGGACGTGTGACGTTGACACTATATTGAAAACGTGATTATTTGACACTATATTGTACAATCCTCTCGGAGAGTCTTCGTATTCTTTTCGCATATCAAAACGTTTTATCGCTATTGTTTATTATTGTATTTACTGGCGTTGTGGTATGTTACAATTTGTTAACTTTTGATAACTGATGGTCCTTTAACCTAACTTTAATAATGTACATTAAGAAATTGTACAGGCACATGTAAGAAATTGATGTTGGGTTTAGGAGGACAGGTTATATCTTTTACTTCAAAACTACGTCAGCATATCACTTTGCAGACCACTGAAATATCACAGCCCCAAACCAGCCAGAATGTACAGGTTGCTCAAGTCTCTCAAACCCAACATACCAGACACAAATTACCTCAATAACAGGAAACACCCACACCAACTGGAGGTCACTGTGGGGAAACACCAGTTCCTTCATGAAGAATCATCTCCAAATCTTATTTTCCAACACATTTCATTCGCCACTGTAGAAAAAGAATAATTTATATACCACTAAAATCGAAAATAGCAAAGACATATTTGGTTTCTATACTTGCAATCTTTCCATCCACCTTTCCAGAAGTTTAAAAACCAACAACAAAAGTATTTCCACCACTATAAAAAGAACTTGCCAGATCCAAAAATAGCCATCCAGAAGCAAAAAAAAGTCATACAATGGCTGCAACAATGTATACCTGCGAGAAACTCCGAGGACTTATAACACTCAAAAAACATAAATATGTGTGCCGTACATAACACTAACAGTGTAAATGACATTCTCAGATATCTTATTGTGCGAACAAAGGCGAAACTGATGATTTAGAGGTCATTAATGTAAAAGAAAATAAACCCAAGATCAGTCGTAATGAACGACCGTCAATTAATAACCAGAATACTGGACAGGGACTTGAATCTTGGTCCATGCATATAGTAGGTTCAACGCTTTAACAACTCAGCTACGGAGCTTACAATAGGAAGACTTGGTTGTATCAACCCTGTGACCCTACCGTTTCTTCTCACAACCCCGGCTTTCACGGTACATCTACTCTCATACCTCTGAAAGCCAGAGAATTCATACACCAAAGATCTGTCGCGATGAACGACCATCAATGAATAAATATAAGTCCCCGTCCAATATTCTGTTTATTCATACAAGAAAATGTTCAGAATTATGCTAACTGGTACATCCAACATAATTACCCAAAACCGCTGTTACACCTCTATAGAAAACAGTTAACAGTGGGGACACCACACAACAGACCCGCATCATACACATGACATAGCGGGAAGCTTATTTACATATTACATTAAAAACAGCATTGATCAGACTGTATAGAGGCGACGCTAACCAGAACAATGATGTTCATCACGAAAACCTCGATGGTACTATTTTGTTCATTAGAATTTCATTAAACAGACATGTTGATTATTATATTCCCTGGAAAGCATTAAACCCATGCGGATCATACAGCATCTAGGGAATGGGAGGTCAACAGGTGATTCGTGGAAGAAGTGGTAGCTCCAACTCTTAGATTTTTGAGATTTTTTTATGCTAAACCGGCTAGTCATATATACAGCACCTGAAGGATCCGAGTCAATCAGGTTGAATCCAATGAAGGGGAGGATAAGTCCAGTTCCTTGGATCAAGAGCATCACCGGCATCAGAGTTCCTTCTTTGAGGGGGTCCTCCAGTTCCCTGGAGCAAAAGATCTTCAGCATCACAGGATCCCTTATGTAAAGAAGAACTTGTTGACCTATTGTTATTTTTTAATAACTTTATTACTCTCAAAAATTCTGAGCTAAACCCGTATGGATTATGTAGCACTGAGCCAATGATCACTGAGCTTAGTTAAGCTGTGTATACTGGAGGGCAATGTTGTTTTAAATGATCATTTTCATACCAATTATAATTACAGATTATTATTCATGCATGTATTAAGTCGTCTTCGGGGCCACCCTTCCTTAGTGGGAGACGGCTGGTGTGTTATAAAATAAAAAGTCATTATAATCTACGGGCTTAGCGCTTCCTGTATATTATAGGTTAGGTTAGGTAAGGTTCGTCAGGAAACAGGACAAATGTTTCCTGACGCGGGTCTTAGTCAGATGATGACCCGCCTTTGGAGCTTTTGGTCATCTGACCGAGGCCTTCCGCTGGCTTACCGGTCCACCCCTTTAAAAATTATGGTCATTTATAACCTTCTAAAAATAAAAAGGAAGAAAAAAGTGATATGTATATTATAATGATTACTATGATGGGTAATCAGGTTAGATCCGAGGTGGTGGAAGGTAACTTTAATTTACTGTAGATTATAATGGTGGGTAATCAAGTTACATCTGAGGTGGTGGAAGACAGCTCCAGTTCACTGAATCAAGATCCCTTCAACGGTAGCAATGAAACTCCCCACCTCCTTTTCAACTGGATATCAACTTCCATCCAGTACAAGGAAGCTTCTACCGTAAGTTAAAATACTGAATGTGGTCGTCGTGATCCCGCAGGCCACAGACAGGACAATGGGTAACCCGTTTAACGTTATGTGCGGGCCCACCTCTGATGAACCTTACAGGTTCATCAGAGGAACTATTGAACACCGCTGATGACAGCGTACGCAGACAACTCACGTTAAGCACCTCGCAGAGAAATTTGCGACAGGGTCGCTACGCGTACCAGCACAGGAGGAAATAATAAGCGAGAGGTGTGCATCCAAAGATACAAGTAGAGCAGTCAAGAAGGCAGCGTTTCTACATCTTCAGGTAGACTTTAGTTTCCAATGCCAATCCTTTCTCATTCTCTTTCCTCTCTATACTCCTCGTCCTTGACTCTCCCCTCCTCCTTGCCCCTTCTCTCCCTCAGGTAGCAAAGTGGGTGATAGAAGGGGTGGGACGCTCCTCCTGGACCAACAAGTGTGCAGTAAAAATAACCAGGTCATGGGCGAGAGAGAGAGAGAGAGAGAGAGAGAGAGAGAGAGAGAGAGAGAGAGAGAGAGAGAGAGAGAGAGAGAGAGAGAGAGAGAGAGAGAGAGAGAGAGAGAATGAGAATTAAAGCTGCGAATAAATACAGCAAGAGATATAACTTATACCTTGTAACTTTATTACCGAAGATTGAACTGCATGATGTACTATGTATTCATACATGAACTATGGGTCCTCAAAACTTCTGTTCAAGTTTATGTCTGTAAAAGTACTTGTGCATCTCCCAAATAAAATTTTATCTTAGGTATAAATGAAATGTGGCAGCTAATGTGTTTAATTAAAATGATATAATCCTCACACATTTTTATTGCATTCACGTAGGGGAGGGGGACGCTAAACCCGTAGAGGTGCTCGTGGCTTCGCTGGTAGCGTCCCCAGTTCACACACTGGGGGTCCGGGATCGATTCCCGGAATGGGTGAAACACTGGGCATGTTTCCTTTCGCCTGTTGCCCCTGTTCACCCAGTAAGCAGGTACCTGGGTGTCTGCAGACTGGGTCGCATCCAGGGGGACACAGTTAACTTGGGCTGTCCGAAATCCTCTGCATAACCAAAGGCTTCCTATAAAGAATGCCAGTCGTAATTAGCTGCGATCTTGTACTTTGTCGAAAAAATATTATTATTATTATTATACAGCACTTGGGGGGAATGGAAGGCAGTCAGGCTTTTCAAGGAATTGGAGTACAGCTTCAATTCCTTGGATCAAGAGCCGCTCACCATCATCAAGGAACCACCCTCAAAGGGAAGCCGCACATACGATTTTAATCTTTTACCATAGTTTTATAATGAATTATGTAGAAGTGCAACTTTTTTTTTATGGCAAGTCTGTAGCATGGACAGGATAAAGTAGGAGAGGTTGGTACACGGAGAAAGGGAGGTTAGAGACGTAAGGGGGTTATAGGGAGTGTAGGGGTAGAAGGATAGATGGCGAGGAGGGGCGATCGATACCACCCACGACACTACACACGGGAGTGGGAAAAAGAAGCCTAAAATCAAACTGTCGTGACTAAAGAGAACTAAGACTTCTATATATTGTGGAAACTTATTTTTTCTTTCATACTGCTATCTTAAAACACAGCGACCACCATCACTACATCTTCCTCCCAACACAGGATATGTCTCACTGGGTGACAAGAGAGAGAGAAAGGGGCGTGAATTACGGAGGAAAACCTAGCAGTCACTCCCACAAGACTGATACAAGCTCCCAGCTGCTGCGGTCTGTTGTAGTGAAGCTGGTGACATCTAGTGGCGGCCAGGCCAACCGCACACCCCGCCTCGCAATCATATCTTGACTCATGACTTAACCTTATTAATTACCTCTTTATTGTCCAATAACATAATAATTAGCCAGAAAATTAACCCATCACTTTTGCAGAGATACTCCATGCTACAATAGGAATCGCCAAACAAACTGAAACCCTTGAAAGATAGGCATTAATCAAATTTGAAAAAAGAACACGAACATTTTAAACTTAAAGAGACATGCTTGCAATAACTATTTTTTGTCTCCCAACTTTTGAAGAATTGCAAGACTACGACCTTGACCAAGACTCTGGATGTTGACCTTGCTTCCCACACACACATTTTGCGAGAGACGGAGGAAGGGGGGGGGGAGGGAGAATGTCACTGTAGATAATGTGACATGCACAGTTCAAGTCATTAAGGAAACGAGTCGCCACAAGTGGCGACAACTAACAAACGAGTATTACATATAGTGAAGAGAGTCAGGTGGCAAGCTGAGAAGGTAGAGGTAATACAGTGGAAGTACAGCTGAGGTGTGATGGATCGGATTAAGGACCTAACCTGTCAGCAACGCAGACGTAACATTGATGGCTAGTATCAATTAACAGCAGTGTTCAGGTTTGGTAGTAAGCGTTTTGCTAAGATTTTGGAAATGCTATAGAAACCGGATTTTTGTGGGATGGTGTTTGTTACTTTTATCATGGCGGCATCTAAACACCGTCGGCGGTGTAGGACATTTTCGCGTGTAATTAGTTCAGCCTCTCCGAATTTAATAAGACGGTCCTGCTTGCTCCTGTGTTGGACAAAAACATTTTGTTTTATCATCGCGGCTGAACGCATTTTTACGTTCACGTTTTCTTACATGGATCCAAACCAGTGCCTTGAAAGGATCAACTTCCTGGTAGCCGAAGCATGTTCTAGGCATATTCCCCTAAGAAAGAAGAAGAGCAGGAGTAAACTGGAGAGAAAAAGACGCTCCCTCTACAGAAGACGACGAAGAGTCACTGAGCTCCTCAGGAGTGCTAGAATATCTGATACACGAAAGGAGGCGCTGACCAGGGAAGTGGAAACTATCGAACTTAAGCTAAATGACTCTTACAGGAACCAGGAGAGGCAGGAGGAGCTTAAAGCTATTAGTGAAATTGAAAGAAATTCAAAATATTTCTTTTCATATGCCAAAAACAAGGCAAATACCACATCTAGTATCGGGCCCTTACTCAGACAGGATGGGACTTACACAGATGACAACAAGGAAATGAGTGAAATATTGAAATCCCAGTACGACTCTGTGTTTAGTGAACCACTAATCGGTCTGAGGATCGACGACCCAAATGATTTCTTCATGAATGAGCCTCAAAACTCCATAAATGTATGCCAGATTTCCGACATTACCCTAACTCCGATAGATTTCGAAAAAGCCATTGACAACATGCCTATGCACTCAGCCCCGGGCCCAGACTCGTGGAACTCTGTTTTCATTAAGAACTGCAAGAAACCCCTCTCGCGTGCCCTAAGTACACTATGGAGGAGCTTGGACATGGGTGAAATTCCACAGTCACTTAAAACAACGGATATAGCCCCACTCCATAAAGGTGGCAGCAAAGCATTAGCTAAGAACTATAGACCAATAGCTCTGACGTCCCACATCATAAAAATCTTTGAAAGAGTGCTAAGAAGCAGGATTGCAAATCACCTGGATTCCCAAAATCTGCACAATCCAGGGCAACATGGGTTCAGGGCAGGTCGCTCCTGCCTCTCACAACTACTGGATCACTATGACATGGCCTTGGATGCACTGGAAGAAAATCAGAATGCAGATGTAATATACGCAGACTTTGCAAAAGCATTTGACAAATGCGATCATGGCGTAATAGCCCATAAAATACGTGCTAAAGGAATAACTGGGAAAGTGGGGAGATGGATCTTCAACTTCCTAACAAATCGAACACAAAGAGTAGTGGTCAACAGAGTTAAATCGGAGGCTGCCATAGTGAAGAGCTCTGTTCCACAAGGCACAGTACTCGCCCCCATCTTATTCCTTATCCTCATATCAGACATAAACAGAGATATACACCACAGCACCGTATCATCCTTTGCGGATGATACTAGGATCTGCATGAGGCTGTCATCTGCTGAGGACGCGGTTAACCTCCAAGAAGATATAAACAAAGTTTTCCAGTGGGCAACGATAAACAATATGATGTTCAATGAGGACAAATTCCAACTACTCCGTTATGGAAAACTGGAGGAGATAATAACTAGAACAGAGTATACTACTGACTCCGGCCATACAATAGAGCGGAAAAATAATGTAAGGGACCTGGGAGTAGTAATGTCTGAGGATCTCACTTTCAAGGATCACAACAGTGCCACGATCGCACGTGCAAAGAAAATGATAGGATGGATAATGAGAACTTTCAAAACGAGAGATGCCAAGCCCATGATGATCCTTTTCAAATCACTTGTTCTCTCTAGGCTGGAATACTGCTGTACATTAACATCTCCATTCAAAGCAGGTGAAATCGCAGATCTAGAGAGTGTACAGAGATCCTTTACTGCACGTATAAGTTCTGTCAAGCACCTTAACTACTGGGAACGCTTGGAAGCACTTGACTTGTACTCGTTGGAACGCAGGAGGGAGAGATACATCATAATCTACACTTGGAAAATCTTGGAAGGAATGGTCCCAAATCTGCACACAGAAATCACTCCCTACGAAAGTAAAAGACTGGGCAGGCGATGAAAAATGCCCCCAATAAAAAGTAGGGGCGCCATTGGTACACTAAGAGAAAACACCATAAGTGTCCGGGGCCCAAAACTGTTCAACAGCCTCCCATCAAGCATTAGGGGAATTGCCAATAAACCCCTGGCTGCCTTCAAGAGAGAGCTGGACAGATACCTAAAGTCAGTGCCGGATCAGCCGGGCTGTGGCTCGTACGTTGGACTGCGTGCGGCCAGCAGTAACAGCCTAGTTGATCAGGCCCTGATCCATCGGGAGGCCTGGTCATGGACCGGGCCGCGGGGGCGTTGATCCCCGGAATAACCTCCAGGTAACCTCCAGGTAACCCTCCACAAGTTAGGACGCAGGTTACTGCACTGGTGAGTGTGTTATCAGTTTGTTCTCACTAAATCTCTGACACTGGACAAGGTCTGTAGCTATTTTAAACTGACTGCCTCTCATTAAAAGGGATTCGTTTGAAGTTACATTGCTGATAGGCAGAACAGTATATTGGGTTGGTGTTTCCTATGTAGTGTCGACGTTGTTCCTGTTGAAAATGCGTTCTGCACATATTCTGCAGTCGGTGGCAATGAAGTGAAGAGAGAATTGCAGTAGTTAAAAAGCTTGTGTAATGAATTCACATTCCTCTTCGAGGAACTCAGGGCTGCATATCCTGTTTGTCCTATCACAACGCTCCTCTTAGTCCTCTTATTGTTGTGATGGGAGTAAAAATGAAGTAAGTCGTTCTTGTAAGTACTTTGAATAAAAGTCTAACCCTGCCGGTGTGGAGTAACATGCCTAAGAATGGCAACTGGTTGTCTTTTCTTCAAGTGTGAATTTTATGGTAGGCTTGAAGTTGCTGACGATATCGAGGATGATCTGCGCGTAAATGCTCTTGGGTGAAATGACTAAAATATGATCGACGTAGCGCAGCCAGATGACTAAGAAAGAGATGGTTAGCAGTGTGCCACTGCTTTCAAGATGTTTCATATACAAATTAGCTATGACTGCGCTCATGGGTGAGCTCTTAGCAAGAGCAAACTGTTGCCTATACTTACGTCCCTCGAAACTGAAGCAGCTCTTAGTTGCCTCTGTATTAGGACTGAAGAAGCCACTTGTGAAGAAAGGGTTCCTTATGTCTTAAATTGTGTGTCTATCTACAAACTGTCAGTATCACCTTACTTCTCCAATCAACGTTGTCGATCTTAAATCATCTTTAATAACGCCACTGGTGTTGCTCTTAAACCTCACTAATTGTAGTGAACTGTAGTTCAGTTCATTTCCTTGGATCAAATTTAACTCTCATACACCTCCTTAAGACTGTCCGTAGCCATTCTATTCCCGAAATTATTTCAATCTTCCTCTTTTTAAGTACTCTTAGATTAAGTTGAGCGATTACCTAGTGCCTGACTGATCAAATACCTTGTCGCGTTTACCAAACGGAGGCTCAAGCCTCCACTCCTCATGCTGAACGATCCAAACATCGTTAGCGTATTATGAAATGCAGTACGTGTTGAAATTCCTCAAATTTCTCCACGAAGTTCATTTACTTCAGCAACGGTACAAATCTTGTTTTGTTGCGAACCTTCGACTTTTCTCCAGTTTCTTTACAAGAAAACTATGCAAATACAGTTAGGTAGGACGTAGTCTCGCGATGCAGCGGCGGGAGGATCAATCTTCCACCAGCCCTTGGGCTGAATGACCCGTACGGGCTTAGAACTACATATAAAAAAATGAAATCCAGAATCATTATGTTCTTGATCTAGTGTGAGCTTCATGTTAGCGCCACATACCTTTAGGTTGTACTCCGTGTTCGGTCTTCTCACTCAACACTTCGCTTCTCCAGACTGAATTTAAGTAGCAATCTTTCTGGCTGAACTTGAAGGCTATTCGAATGATCTTGACGTCCACCACTGTCCTGTCCTGGTGCTCTCTTCCTCATCATTTTCCCTATCCGTAGTCTTATATAAGAGTCAATTTTCTGTGCGTGTGTGTGTTAGTTACCATTTTGTCCAAGGCACATGATTAGACACTAGGCCTGGTGTGTGTGTGTGTGTATGTGTGTGTGTATGTGTGTGTGTGTGGGTGTGTGTGTGTGTATGTGTATGTGTATGTGTGTGTGTGTGTGTGTGTGTGTGTGTGTGCGCGCGTCTGCGCATGTGTGCATCTGCGCATGTGTGCATTCAGTTACACTTCCAAAGCTGAAGTCGCACACCTCCTTTCACTAACTTAATAAACATTTCAGACTCAGCACCTCACCTTACCTCATCTCACCTCCCTCCCTCCCTCTCTCTCTCTCTCTCTCTCTCTCTCTCTCTCTCTCTCTCTCTCTCTCTCTCTCTCTCTCTCTCTCTCTCTCTCTCTCTCTCTCTCTCTCTCTCTCTCTCTCACCTTGAGATGGTAGCCAGCTAGCTTTGCCAATCAAAATATTCCATTTTCCTTAACGATCTCAAACATGCAGATTGCCTATCAAGAGTTGCTATTTTCCTCTCACTTGGTTGTCAATATTACCACGTCAATTGCACATTGCCAAGGAAAAAAACTATCAAATCTGAAAGGTTCTTTTCAGCTCAGGAATATAAAAGTTTCTCTCTCATATGCTTTAGGTACATTCAGTAATCGTGCTTCTTTTCTATCGAAAAATTTGTGTTCTGATCGGTGAGGTATTCTATGGAAGTCGAAAATTTATTAATCTAAAAGGCTGAGTTTCAAAATATGTTGTCTGTCTTTCACGGAGTTAGCTAAAGTGGTAGAAAAAAGGAAGCTAATTAACTGACGAGCATGCATACAACCTCCCTCCTTCCCCTCCTCTCTCTCTCTCTCTCTCTCTCTCTTTCTCGTCCCATGCCCTTATCTATACACACCCATCCCTCTCTAGCCTTGCTCTCCCACCCAATATTCCTCTTCCTTGTCTTCCTTTTCCCACCCGCTTCCCCATCCCTTCCTCTCTCATACACCATCCCACCTAAGTGACTACTTGTATTACCCCAAGTGGGCCCACAGCCTAGTAACATAGACTGGTCACCCATTTTTATGCATCTTAATGGGTCCACAGCTTCATAACGTACGAATTACCCTAAGCGTCATCCTTTCTTGCATCCCCTTTAGTGAAGATTCAGCTTCGTAACATGTAACAGTCAACTCCTTAAACAAGCGCTCATTTATCCCTCTGAACACCCAAAAAAAAGTTTATAATCAGATCCACAACTGAAGATGACACTCCAAACCCCCAACCTTTTTTTTTTTTTTTTGTATGTGTGTGTATAATCCATATTTATCGTCCAAGTGTCCACCGCCTTATCCGCATTTTCAGGCCGAGACAATGGCGACGTTTTGATTTCTCTCATTATAAATTTAGATGGCATTGGCGGCGTGCGTGCTCTATGCAAAGTCGAGTGGCAGGTCCATCGGTTATTTTTATGGTTGGGACCTATTGTTTTCAAGAGTTCCTCCCAGACGGCTTTGATCAGATACCGCAGGAGAGTTACAGATATTCTGTGGTGTGCGGATGTGTGGGGTTAGGGTGGTGTGTGGTTAGGGTGGTGTGTGGTTAGGGTGGTGTGTGGTTAAAGTGGTGTGTGGTTAGGGTGGTGTGTGGTTAGGGTGGTGTGTGGTTAGGGTGGTGTGTGGTTAGGGTGGTGTGTGGTTAGGGTTGGTGTGTGGTTAGGTTGGTGTGTGGTTAAGGTGGTGTGTGGTTAAGGTGGTGTGTGGTTAAGGTGGTGTGTGGTTAAGGTGGTGTGTGGTTAAGGTGGTGTGTGGTTAAGGTGGTGTATGGTTAAGGTGGTGTATGGTTAAGGTGGTGTATGGTTGGGTTGGTGCTTGGTTAGCT
>NC_091332.1:15402869-15447869 GCF_038502225.1 Cherax quadricarinatus | reverse complement strand
CTGGACAGGCTGCAGACCTGGTCCAGCAATTGGCTCCTGGAGTTCAATCCCACCAAGTGCAAAGTCATGAAGATTGGGGAAGGGCAAAGAAGACCACAGACGGAGTACAGTCTAGGGGGCCAGAGACTACAAACCTCACTCAAGGAAAAAGATCTTGGGGTGAGTATAACACCAGGCACATCTCCTGAAGCGCACATCAACCAAATAACTGCTGCAGCATATGGGCGCCTGGCAAACCTCAGAACAGCATTCCGACATCTTAATAAGGAATCGTTCAGGACCCTGTACACCGTGTACGTTAGGCCCATATTGGAGTATGCGGCACCAGTTTGGAACCCACACCTAGCCAAGCATGTAAAGAAACTAGAGAAAGTGCAATGGTTTGCAACAAGACTAGTCCCAGAGCTAAGAGGTATGTCCTACGAGGAGAGGTTAAGGGAAATCAACCTGACGACACTGGACAGGAGAGATAGGGGGGACATGATAATGACTTACAAAATACTGAGAGGAATTGACAAGGTGGACAAAGACAGGATGTTCCAGAGACTGGACACAGCAACAAGGGGACACAGTTGGAAGTTGAAGACACAGATGAATCACAGGGATGTTAGGAAGTATTTCTTCAGCCACAGAGTAGTCAGGAAGTGGAATAGTTTGGGAAGCGATGTAGTGGAGGCAGGATCAATACATAGCTTTAAGCAGAGGTAGGATAAAGCTCATGGTTCAGGGAGAGTGACCTAGTAGCGACCAGTGAAGAGGCAGGGCCAGGAGCTTGGACTCGACCCCTGCAACCTTAACTAGGTGAGTACAACTAGGCGAGTACACACACACACACACACACACACACACAGACACACACACACACACACACACACACACACACACACACACGCATATACAACAGGCCTAGTGTCTAATCGACATGTGCCTAGGACACAATGGTAACTAACACACACACACACACACACACACACACACACACACACGCAGTGTAATAAAAACTGGGGGGACGGCACAGGGTAGTAGCAATAGTGATATACAATCCACCACCAAATACTAGATCAAGACAGGAATGATAAGACAAAGCAATAGATGACACCATAGCGGAAGTAGCAAGAAGAGCACCAAATGGCTAAAGCAAAGCTACGGAATAAATAATGAAAGATTTCAACCAAAAATAAAGACTTGAGAATCAGAACCCACATGGAGGAACACAAACGGTGGGGGTTAAGATGACTGAGGTGGAAGTGGAAAATCTCGCGTCATTATGTAAAGGACACGATATAGTGGGGATGAACCAGCAAGACTAGATACAGTACCTACTATAAGTGAATCTGATATAGGTGAAACAATTACGAGAGGCTTCTGAGTGCTAGGACTATGCAGTATTGAATTTGGAATACCTTAAATAACATTATGGTTAGATTAGCAAGTAGGAACGAGAGAAGCTGAATTTCAGAAGGCAAAACACAGATAGGATGCGAGAATTCCTTATTGCAGTGCAACGGGTAAGGAAACTAGAAGAAAAGTCAATGACTTATATGGAATACCTAGCTGGAAACTGCCTGGAGAAAGAGAAGACCTTCATACCCAGACGATAGAGGGGGAATGGCAAGAAAATAAATGAGCCTATGGTTCAACCAAAGAGCTGAGAGGAAAGCACAAAAGTGAAAGACCGTGGAAAAACTAAAGAAGTGAAGAACAGAAGCAAGCAGAGCCAGAAATAAAAAATGCAAGGGTAAGAAGAGAATTTTAGATTGACAGAATACCAAAAGTCTGGATCCAAACTGCTTCACAATTACATCAGAGGCAAAGTGGTAAAAGACCACGCAATAAAACTAGAGAAAGACGAGGGGTTAAGAGAAATGACAATGAAGTCCGTGAGGAGGTAAATAAACGATAGTTTGCTTCAAGAATAAGTATGACAAGGCTAAGATGGAGCTAATCCAGCAGGTGGCAAGTGTTAAGAGACAAGCCAAGAGCCGAGACTCGGCCCTTGCAACTACAAAGTACAAATGTGACTGCACGCACGCGCGCAAGAGCACGCACGCACGCACGCACACGCACGCACGCATGCACGCACACGCACACACACACACACACACACACACACACACACACACACACACACACACACACACACACCTCATCACCACAACACAACCTGGAGCAGCTTCGTTGTTAATTCAGGAATCTGTCGCGGAGCGCTCATAAAGCAATATCTCGTGCTCTTGTTATTGTCCGTACTTAAGCGCCCTTTTGCGTGCTCCATCCAACCTTCATTGATTGTATTTGTTCCAGGTCCGAGTTTCCACAGGTAATTTACGCAGAGGCGGAGGTGAATCATGTGGGGAGATGTAGAGGAGAGGGGGTGAGGCAAGATGGAAGCCTGGAGTGATAGTGAAGGAGGGAAATATAAGGAGAAAGAAAGTGCGTTGGAGAGAGATGCAACGATGACGGAAAGTTAAGTGAGAGGCAGAGATACTGGAGGGCGATAAAAGCAGAAAACTTCACGATGGTTTACGGATCGAGAAAAGAAAGAGATGTGATAGAAAAAAAATTAGAGGGAGAGGGGGAGAAGGGGAGAGAGAGGGGAGAGAGAGGGGAGGGGGACGGAGAGGGAGAGGGAGAGGGGAGAGAGAGAGAGAGAGAATATTGAACTGACTGATTCTATTGGTAATCTTCTAGGTAAAGTCTGAGGAATATCAAGGCTCTTTATACAAGGAACTGGATCTCCCTTTCCCTTCCTTGGAACACTCTTGATTATCTCATTCCCCGAGTGCTGTATGGCCCCTACAGTTTTAGCGCTTCCCCAGGAAAATAATAATCATAAATATCAGCTTCAGATATTGGTAGTATGTATTAATATTTCAGCGAATCTCTGAGGTGACATGGGACATTTTGCAAAAGAAAAAAATTCGTGTGATAACATATTCTGAAAGACAAAAAAAAAAAAACATATTGAAAGGAACATGAATATGGGTAGAGAATATTTTCATTTTCGACTACAAATGAAATATGACATTCTCGAATATTTTTTAACGTATTACTGCTATCGTATTAGTTTTTCCTTCATTATTGATGCATATGTGCTCGTTTTGGGGTATATTTCGTATTTTGGCACGCCTAGCATTTTTTTTTTTTGCAAGGGTTTTCTTATCAGCGTAATATTTCAAATTAAAGAAAAATATTTATCATTTGTAAATGTCTGATGCAAAAGGCTCAGCGTAACAAATCGCGTAACATATCCTAAACTGACCATAACAGTAACAATGATAGTTAAGAACATAACTGAATCAACAGTAAAGAAAATTGTGCGAATACGTAATTTCTCTCGAACCTGTACTGTTGTGCTCGGTCACTGTGGAAGCATGTTAATTAGGCTTTCTTGTTTCTCTTCAAATTTGATGAGTATGAACTATGTCAGCTGCAAGGAGCCTTTGACGGTCAACAGACTCGTAGAAGAGAAGCAGTGAAATCAATCGAGGAAGTGAACCCAAAAAATGCAACATTCACTCGTCTGCAGGAGAATCTGTGCCTCATGCTAAGTGGTGATTTATTTGAGAGAAATTATGAACAAGTAACCATTAGTGATAATATACAGAAGAGGAAACACTGCAGTTGTTTTCTGCAGCTGCGTTGGAGACGTTCAAGGCAACTTCGCTCTTATGTTGGTAATGGTTTGTTAAAACTCCCAGTGTGTGAAACGTAGCCATAATAAATGTCTTATTTAATGTGTCAAATTTCAGGCACACAGCAATATCATTAGAGCTTTTCACGAAGCACCTAAACTGATAGACCCAGACAAGGAAAGACTGAGGATAATGAAGACAGCTGCAGCTCCCACCAATAATGATATATAATGCACGGACGCTTCAAAAGACATGCCTCACTCCTGATAATATTTATTCCTTGAATATAATGTTCTTACCACGGACTTTGCAGCTCCTTTTTAAGAAAAAGATTCACTGAAAAGGCAGCAGTCGTAAAGATTTCATCAATGAGCCAGGCCATTGTTCTAGCTTTATCACACAGTGCAGCTTTATTACCCACAGTGAGGCTGTCACCCTCAGTGGAAGTTTATTACCCACAGTGAGGCTGTCACCCTCAGTGGAGGTTTATCACCCACAGAGGAGCTTTATCACGCAGTGAAACTAGCAAGAAAACTAGCATCTTCTAGATTGACGTCATCTACAAAAAACATGCTAAGTTAGATGGTCAATGATCTGTTTATTTTTCTAATGGATGCACAAATGATGAATGCATTTATGTCGAGAGAAAAGGTAATCTAACAAACATTAAGATAATTTGTTAGATTCAAAGCCTTTCTACTACATATGGAAACATGTCACTATGTGACAAAAACCACTTCCTTAAAAATCACCCAAAATGGTCAGGCCACTTAACCATTCTTACATCCATCTTCCTGTCTGGCCACGACCTTTCTCGCTGTTCTATCTTATCCTGATCCTTCCCCTTCCTATTCTCGTCATCCCATCAGAATATCGACAATGTCTGATATCACTGTGTTAACTCATTGAGAGTACAAGGACGTACACGTTAGTTAGTGTGTGTGTGTGTGTGTGTGTGTGTGTGTGTGTGTGTGTGTGTGTGTGTGTGTGTGTGTGTGTGTGTGTGTGTGTGTGTGTGTGTGTGTACGTTCATACAAAATGTGTGCGTGTATAATACCTTGAGGTACATTCAAAACAGTTTGATCTGTATACTGGGATTAAAACCTAATAAACCAACCAAGTTCTGCACTCGTGGCTTGGTGGCAAAAGCTCTCGCTTCACACGGTGAGGGTCCGGGTTCGATTCCCGGTTAAGAGGTGGAAATACTGGGCGTGTTTCCTTACACCGGTTGTCTATGTTCACGCATCAGTAATAATAGGTACCTGGGTGTTTATCGACTGATGTGGGTCGCATCCTGGGACAAAATTGACCTAATTTGCCCGAAATGCTCTGTATAACAAGGGGCTTTCTATGTAGTAGTATGCCATTGATGTCAGCTAGGCCTGTATAACTTGTATATGTACTTGTAGATTATATTATTATTATTATTATTATTATTATTATATACACAGGAACGCATACCTTTTGGTGTGTATACCTTAGTTGTCAGAATATCACAGAGCAATTAAAGAATAATAACCTTCCTTTTACATAAAACACAGGATGTCTATAATTAGAAACGTGCGTCTTCCGAGAGAAAATATACTAGGAAGCTAATAAAGGGAGACTTGTGCTGAATTATATTTTTTTTTTCAGTTTATATAAATGTCAAGAAAATTTATTAAAAGCAGTCAGAAACATTTTATCATGCAAATACTTACACAGTCATACAAAGGAGGGAAAGGTGGAGAAAGTATTAGCATTATAATGCAGATCTTTTATTTTTATATATATGATGGGTATAGGTCCACTGATGTGTGTGCACTGAGCAACAGCGTATATACACGTGGATGTATATATATACTTCAGTTTGATTATACTTAGTTTAATCTCAAATATGAGCGTGTAAGGATTAAAGTGAAGTGTTTTTGATTGATGGTGAACAAGTGACGTGGAGCCTCGTATACCATAGTCGATAGGATTTAAATTCCATAGAATTTAAACTCCATTAACTACTAAGTACTTATAATTTCTTAGTCATCTAGTTTGATAATTAAGACTGTATAACACTGATGCAACATGGCAGAAAAACAAAATACGAGCAAATATTTATATTAATATGGACAAAATCTTCGATATGGAATAGAAATATTATGAAAGAAAAGTATGCCAGTAGCAGGCCGAAAATATATTCACATTTCTCGACAAAGAGAATATTCAAAATTGACTTCTGTCGGTGTAACCCCCGTTTCAGTGGCAAAGTAATTTCTAAACGAGACACTTGTGTGAATATTCCCCTGGTTCACATTGTTTACAGCGACACAAAGTACTAATATCCTTGGTAGCAGCAGTCGGATTTTAATGCCGGCTTCACCACTGTATTGTCCAGTCGGTGTATGTAGAGAGATGCGCCCCTGTTGTGGGAGTCACACAGGGAACGCCGCGGATTATTTTTCCATTTGCTGCCAGGTCTGTAAATAATCAATCAGTCACTCTGGCTGGCGCGCCTTGAGCTCACTGTCGACGACGCAATGACGTGGGAAAGTTGGAAAGAGTATGATAGAGATAATATTTAATATGTAATCAGAAAATATCATGCAACGGATAAAATTAGTAACAGTTAATAAAAATACAAATAGATAAGAAAACATGATTTCGACGAGTAGTTATATAAACACATCTCATGTGCGCACGCACACAGCGCAAATATGACCGAAATACAATTTTTTTTTTAATCTCAGGCAGTGTAGGGATTCGATCCCATGGTTCACAACCTTCCCTCCCCCTCACTATCCCCTTGATATAGCGTCAGTATCACGGTGATTTAGTCCACTCAACCACCATACGTTTGGGATGAGAGAAGAAAACTTCGCACATGTTACCCCACTCCCGGACACACCCGTGGCCTGAATGGCCTATCAGCTATATCACCTTGTCTTTCACTTACATGCCAGCCCACAGGAGTTTCGTGGGATAGAATCCTAGTAGTTGCTTGTGTAAAAATTTTGTACGCATTTTACTTGTCGCTGCGAGGTATAAGTATTTTAAATATCCCTCCTGAGCTGGCATACCAGTGAGGGACAGGAAAGACATGATGGGTTGACCCCATATTCTTACACAGCAGAAATCATCTCACACTGTACCCCACCAGAGATCGATTCACAAATTACAGGAGCATGTATTGATACAATATAAAAGTACTACAGTGGCTCGAAGAATACCAAACGAACAGAAAACGCAAGTTGATGGTAAGAGCGGATGTTTCATGAAAGGAAAAGGTATTGTGTACCACCAATGTAATGGATGGAAAAGTAAGAAGAATCACTGTTTACCAATGACATACAACTATTCAGAATTAAAATGGTAGACGACAAAGACAGGAAGACTTGGACAAGGTGCAAGAGTAATCAAACAAGGGATTATCTCTTGGAGTGAATATCACACCCAACACAACACTAGAGGCGCACATAATACCAGCAGAACTGACTTCAGAAATTTCAGCAAAATATCTTTTACAACTCTCTACACAACGCAGGAGGGAGATATATATCATAATCTACACTTGGAAAATCTTGGAAGGAATGGTCCCAAATCTGCACACAGAAATCACTCCCTACGAAAGTAAAAGACTGGGCAGGCGATGCAAAATGCCCCCAATAAAAAGTAGGGGCGCCATTGGTACACTAAGGGAAAACACCATAAGTGTCCGGGGCCCAAAACTGTTCAACAGCCTCCCATCAAGCATTAGGGGAATTGCCAATAGACCCCTGGCTGCCTTCAAGAGAGAGCTGGACAGATACCTGAAGTCAGTGCCGGATCAGCCGGGCTGTGGCTCGTACGTTGGACTGCGTGCGGCCAGCAGTAACAGCCTAGTTGATCAGGCCCTGATCCATCGGGAGGCCTGGTCGTGGACCGGGCCGCGGGGGCGTTGATCCCCGGAATAACCTCCAGGTAACCTCCAGGTAACGTACGTCAAGCCTATCAAGGAGTATGCGGCACCAGCATGAAGCCCTCACTTAGCCAAGAATGTACGAAAACTCGAAAAGGTCCAAAAGTGTGCAACAAGACTAACCCTGGAGCTCAGATGACTGGGTAATGACTAATGAAATTGAATCTGAGGATCTGGATGAGAAGTCTAGAATTCATAATAACGATGTAAAAGCTACTTAGATGATTTGACAGAGCAAACAGGGACAGATCTCTTGAAATGCCAGACATAGGAGTAAGGAGTCATAGACCAAAGTTAAAAAAACACGGTTGATCCAGAGGTATGCTTGTAAATGATTTTTCAATCTCAGGGTGATAAGTTGAATAAGCTACAGAGGCAAGCATAATACACAGTTTCAATAGCAAGTAAGTTAGGGACGATGAGGCTAGGAACTAATAATGCCAACGACTGGAGGTTAACAGGCAGGACCAGGAGTGGAGACTCGACCCCCGTAAACAACTCAGTGAACACACACACACACACACACACACACACACACACACACACACACACACACACACACACACTATTTTTTTCCTCGATACAAAGCTAGCTAGCAGTAGACAGCAAAGTGAAGCAGTAATTTTGTCCAATTTGACAGAACCATGTAAAAGCCGACGGGCAATCTTCGTCTATCTTCTCTCTGATAATTTATTTCTTATCAAGGATGCGTACCAGCCGTGCACTCCAGTCTAGCCTGGCTCGCCCTGGCTATTGCTTGTTCTGTGTGTGTGTGTGTGTGTGTGTGTGTGTGTGTGTGTGTGTGTGTGTGTGTGTGTGTGTGTGTGTGTGTGTGTGTGTGTGTGTGTGTGTGTGTGTGTGTGTGAGTGACCGAGCTACAACATAACGATATATTAATATTCTGTATAATACAGTATAAGCACATGAATTTCCTTTATAATACGTTATTCTCTTACGCCTAGAGAATAATAAATGAGAAAGAGAATAACGTATTATGAAGGTAATTAATATTCTTATATTGCAATTGTAATGAATATTAATATCTCTGTGCTGCAAGCTGAGAGAGAGAGAGAGAGAGAGAGAGAGAGAGAGAGAGAGAGAGAGAGAGAGAGAGAGAGAGAGAGAGAGAGAGAGAGAGAGAGAGAGAGAGAGAGAGAGAGAAAATTATGGGGAGGAAGAAGGAACACAATATCAGATCAGCTACCTGACATGGACTCTTGGGGGATCAAATAAGTAGATTCTAAATCAGAATTTTAAACTCGTCGTCAAGGCACAATTTCCTTTTTTTTTTATTCTGTGGAGCTATCTTTATACGCCAGCTGGGATTCCATCTTCATAAGCCAGTTGGTGTGACATCTTTATACGCCAGCCGGTATGCCACCCTATGACCCAAGTCTTCCCGACTAACCTCTTTTTTTTTTTTTGCTTGAACCCAGATTCTAGTTTTATTCTGAACTATAATAGTGCGCTAAACCCGTACGGGTAGTTTCGCACCCGGCGAATGGGTTCTGAGACGGTGTAGGTTTTGAAACTACCAGAAACACGGTGTGGGTTCCGGAACTACCAGCAACACGGTGTGGGTTCTGGAACTACCAGCAACACGGTGTGGGTTCTGGAACTACCAGCAACACGGTGCGGGTTCTGGAACTACCAGCAACACGGTGTGGGTTCTGGAACTACCAGCAACACGGTGTGGGTTCTGGAACTACCAGCAACACGGTGTGGGTTCTGGAACTACCAGCAACACGGTGTGGGATCTGGAGCTACCAGCAACACGGTGTGGGTTCTGGAACTACCAGCAACACGGTGTGGGTTCTGGAACTACCAGCAACACGGTGTGGGTGTTGGAACTACCAGCAACACGGTGTGGGTTCTGGAACTACCAGCAACACGGTGTGAGTTCTGGAACTACCAGCAACACGGTGTAGGTGTTGGAACTACCAGCAACACGGTGTGGGTGTTGGAACTACCAGCAACACGGTGTGGGTTCTGGAACTACCAGCAACACGGTGTGAGTTCTGGAACTACCAGCAACACGGTGTAGGTGTTGGAACTACCAGCAACACGGTGTGGGTGTTGGAACTACCAGCAACACGGTGTGGGTGTTGGAACTACCAGCAACACGGTGTGGGATCTGGAACTACCAGCAACACGGTGTGGGTTCTGGAACTACCAGCAACACGGTGTGAGTTCTGGAACTACCAGCAACACGGTGTAGGTGTTGGAACTACCAGCAACACGGTGTGGGTTCTGGAACTACAAGCAACACGGTGTGGGTTCTGGAACTACCAGCAACACGGTGTGGGTTCTGGAACTACCAGCAACACGGTGTGGGTTCTGGAACTACCAGCAACACGGTGTGGGTTCTGGAACTACCAGCAACACGGTGTGAGTTCTGGAACTACCAGCAACACGGTGTAGGTGTTGGAACTACCAGCAACACGGTGTGGGTTCTGGAACTACCAGCAACACGGTGTGGGTTCTGGAACTACCAGCAACACGGTGTGGGTTCTGGAACTACCAGCAACACGGTGTGGGTTCTGGAACTACCAGCAACACGGTGTGGGTTCTGGAACTACCAGCAACACGGTGTGGGTTCTGGAACTACCAGCAACACGGTGTGGGTTCTGGAACTACCAGCAACACGGTGTGGGTTCTGGAACTACCAGCAACAGTGTGTGGGATCTGGAGCTACCAGCAACACGGTGTGGGTTCTGGAACTACCAGCAACACGGTGTGAGTTCTGGAACTACCAGCAACACGGTGTAGGTGTTGGAACTACCAGCAACACGGTGTGGGTTCTGGAACTACCAGCAACACGGTGTGGGTTCTGGAACTACCAGTAACACGGTGGGTTCTGGAACTATCAGCAACACGGTGTGGGTTCTGGAACTACCAGCAACACGGTGTGGGTTCTGGAACTACCAGCAACACGGTGTGGGTTCTGGAACTACCAGCAACACGGTGTGGGTTCTGGAACTACCAGCAACACGGTGTGGGTTCTGGTACTACCAGCAACACGGTGTGGGATCTGGAACTACCAGCAACACGGTGTGGGTTCTGGAACTACCAGCAACACGGTGTGGGATCTGGAACTACCAGCAACACGGTGTGGGTTCTGGAACTACCAGCAACATGATTGACATTTATTTTTTTTTTCTTCAAGAACCAACCAGTAAGCGGCTACACAACTTAGTTACACCAGCGAACTCGAATACATTTACTAACCAAAACAGTTCCTCGTTCAAGTGGCCTTTCCAAGCTATCGTTTGGAAACTAAAACAAGAGAAGAGAATAAAAAAAAAATCGAACTAGGCCATTGAGGTGGTACTTAGGGATAGACTGAATAACGAGAAGATAAGATAAGATAAGATAAGATTTCGTTCGGATTTTTAACCCCGGAGGGTTAGCTACCCAGGATAACCCAAGAAAGTCAGTGCGTCATCGAGGACTGTCTAACTTATTTCCATTGGGGTCCTTAATTTTGTCCCCCAGGATGCGACCCACACCAGTCGACTAACACCCAGGTACCTATTTGCTGCTAGGTGAACAGGACAACAGGTGTAAGGAAACGTGTCGAAATGTTTCCACCCGCCGGGAATCGAACCCGGGCCCTCTGTGTGTGAAGCAGGAGCTTTAGCCACCAGGCCACCGGGCATTGTAAACAAGACATGCTGAAATATCATGATGCTCTCAGCTTTTGCAGTCTATGTACAGGACTATTCCTGCACATTAAACTTTTTTTCGGTAGTACGTACATATTTTCAACCTGGAGAATGTACAGAGAACTTGCACCGCTCTCATCCGATGTTCAAACGCCTAACTTATTGGGAACGCTTAAAAATCCCACAGACTGAATTCCTTAGATTGCATGAAAATAAATTTATATTTGGAAGACCCATGAGGTAGTTGTTGTAAATTTACACACGAAGGTAAATCTTTAAAAACGTGGCATACAAGACAGTTCAATGTTGCCACAATGAAAAACAGGAGTGCAACAAACTATACTAAGAGATAAAACACTAATCATAGACCTACGTTATGAAGTAAATCATTATAAATCTATTCTAAGCGATAAATAAGTATAAAACTGAGTAAAAGATATGCCAACAATATAAAAAGTTATTGGTTTTTCAATACCTTCCCTCTTACATATGGGAGATGAGCAAAAGACTTCCCTCTGTCTTCGAGAGGCGACTTCATACAATTTTTTCCCAAAGTTCAGATCAGCAAGGAATGGAATATCTGGACCCATTACCATGTGGACACTACAGTAAGCCTACGTGAAGACTTCCAGCAAAACCTACATCAAGAAATGCAACGAATCCTACTTGAGCTTCGAACTAAGAAAACGTTAAAGACTTCAAATTAAATCTGTATTTCTTTTTCATTTTATTATTTCTTATTAATTATTTTTATATCACCAAATTAATCCACGAATAAATATTAAATACAACAATAATTTTTAAACGGGAGGACCGGTAAGCCAGCGGAAGACCTCGGTCAGATGACCAAAAGCTTCAGTGACGGGTCATCATATGACTAAGACCCGCGTCAGGAAACACGTGTCCTATTTCTCGACAAACCTTACCTATCTACCTAACAAATATTGTTTATCTTCAAAATGTACCTGGAAGATTTCGTAGATAATTGAAAACTGGTCACGCCTCTTCAATACACCACTCCTTATGTGAATTATCCATAGGGTACAAAGGAGAGCTATTGAGAATATACGAACTTCTCAAAAAGTCTATCCCAAACAAGATATACCAAAGCTCAAGTATTAACAACTCTTAATTTTCCACCATCAACTCATGACTACGCGTAAACTACCCATAGTAACCTGCTTAAACAAGCGGTAACGACACAAAAACCACATACTAGGGCGGGGCTGGTCATCAGCATTCTGGGATGAGAGGAACCATCACACAACAGGAGGGACACCCGTGTTGGGAAGGGGGGTGATGGAGGGCAGTACGGAGGTGTAAGAGAAAGGTGGGTAAAGGAAAGGGAGGGGAAGAGAGGAGGACGGTAGAGGGAAGAGGAGGGGATAGGTTATGGGGGTTAGGGTGCTGGAAGGGAGGAGTATATAGGCCTAAGCTAAGTAAACATGACCCAGCCTATGCGTGCATTGTCCTCTACACCCGAGATCCAGCCACTTGTGTTCTCAGTAAGTCAATTGATTACCTTATGAATTATCCAGTCAGCTGGGTGGTTAGTAGACCCATGAGCTAGCTGATCACTCTAGTTTATCTACCAGGTATTCTCCAAATCAATTACATAGTCTCAGAACGCCATCAATTAAACACTGCAAATTAATGTCAATTTCACACGAAGCCTTATCTTGGGATAGCTTCTGTCAATGTTTCAGTCAGTCTCGGTGTCTGTATGTCTATTTCATGCGTTGCTTTACCTGGTCCAGAAATCTGAATCGAGACTAGTTCGAGAGATATGTTAAATGAACTACGAGGAGAACCTAAAGAACCATACCCCCGGCCGGGATTGAACCCGCGGTCATAGAGTCTCAAAACTCCAGCCCGTCATTACGATTTCTTAAGTCAGAACCTAAAGAAACTGAACCTGATGACATGAGTAAATAAAAGGACCTGGGAGGATATTATAACTTATAAAATTCCTTCAAGGCTTACCGTGTACAGGGATCGGCTGTTTGACAGGTGGATGAAGGTTCTTTACCAAGTTTTAAGAATAGGTAGGATAGAGCGAACGAGGCTGAAGGGAGTGAACCCTTTGAATGACTAATTCAGAGGTAGCGTCTGGAGGCGAGACTCAACCCCTGCAATCCCAAACAGGTGAGCAAAATTGGGTGAGCTCACGCGAAAAGACACACGGACAGACAGCTCAACTTCTACATAACTTTTAACAGAATGACATCAACATTGCATTTGTCACCTCTGATACTTTTCAAGTTACTAGTATTGCCACGATCCGCAGCAATCAAAATGTTGAAGGAGGCGTTTTCATGAGTACTATGTTAAGCCTTCACACACGGGCTCTTGGACACCAATACACCAGAAAGACGCAACTGTTGGACTGGGTAAAGGCCGAAATAATTATCAACGAGGAAAATAGGACCAATAGACGAACAGAACCATTGGACCACCGAACAGAACCATTGGGCAATTAACATCACGAAACTTCTAGCTAACATCATCTAGAAAAATTCTAATAAACATCACCATGCATGTTACTGATCAAGCTGACAATATCACCATTCCATCGTCTGAAAATAACTACTTTATATGCTGTATTGATTTTAAAGACTTTCGCCTACACAAGGGTTTTATCAAGTTTTACTTTGTATAAAGTGTCCTCTTATTCAATGATTCAAACTGGAGAAAGGAGCCTGGAGATTACATACAACCCCAAGAAGAAGCTACTCAAAAAATTGACGGTTAAGACTACAAAAAAAGTATATACATCATGGTGGGTCTGTCTCCTACACAGAAGACGTCAACAGAGACAGCATAACTGCCATCAAAAACACAATAGTCCTACTGGAAAAAGCTTTGACGATGCAAACAAGTACCTTGGTCGTTATATAAACGGTGGTATTAATGTAAATATTAGTGGATAATCATCATATAAACATTATAGGATCATCTTTACAAGGACAGTGGCAGCTGTAAGAGAACAAATATAATGCTAAGGACGTCTAAGATCAATGGATGAACGAAGTTATTTCAGATGGTAAAAAAAAAAGATGATTATTTTCGATACATTTTCTCATGGTACTATATTTGCATCAGGAAAAATGGAATGGTTCCATTAATACTATTGGAAACCAGGCTGTCTTCCTGCTATTGTATTGAAAAATATTTTTCTGCTTCATCCTACGCGTTCAATGTGCGTATACATCTGTGTGCGTGCGTGCGTGCGTATATATATACATGTGTGTATATGTATACTTCATGACAAACTTACTGTTTTCAAAATTAAAACCTGCTTTATTCTAATTATTTCGCCAGTATGCGTGTGACTTTGCGTGGGTGGGTTTTTGAAAGAACAGTTTAACAGTCAACCTCGACTGAAATCTGTCACTATCCTCGAGTGCCAGGTGGCACCGGCACAATAAAACAAAGAGGGCGACTCTGGCAGTCAATAATACAAACTACTCAGCAATCGTCACAAATTGCAGCTCCCTTAAACCAAAAATATATTGGGCGATTTATGATTCAATTTCATCTTCATCTTTTTTTCTCTCTCTTTCCTCTTGTTCCGCCTACACCTCTTCATCTTCCTCTTCTTCCACTTCCTCCTGTGATTCTCATCGACTTCCTAATCTTGTTTCTGCTCTTACTACTACTACTACTCTTCCTCCTGGCGAGAAATAAGAGTGTGAGGAGAAACGAATAGAGTGAAGAGAAAGGAAGCAGGATGAGAGACGGAAGGCTACTAAAAGGGTAGGAGAAATGATATGAAAACTGAGCAAAGAAGAATAGCGTATACAAACAGAGAAAGACAAAAAAAGAGGAAGCAGACTGATAAAAGGAAACCAAGATAAACAAGGGAGTAATGACAAAAAGAGTTAAAAATGAAGAGACTGAGAACAGGGATAATGACAAAGGGAATAACAATAAACAAGACAATGAGATAAATAAAGCACCTCATATTTAATATGACTTTTCACTGTAGTATGGATACACCACCAACTTCAACCTTACCATTACATCCCACACTATCCCAGATGGGTTAGGGGGTGTTAGTTCAGTGGGAGAAAAAGGGTGAAGGGGTGGGGAATCTTGATCGGGAGGGATTATTGGAAGAAGAGAAGTTGGTTCCAAATATTGCGTTTAGGGTTGGAAAAGAAGAAAGCCGGGGGTAAGGTTGTGTTGTGTGTGTATTCCAGTGGCACTATCTCAGGGGGTGTTGTGTGTGTTCCAGTGGCACTATCTCAGGGGGTGTTGTGTGTGCTCCAGTGGCACTATATCAGGGGGGGGGGGTGTTGTATGTGCCCTAGTGGCATTATTTCAGAGGGGTGTTGTGTGTGTTTCAGTGGCACTATCTCAAGAGGTATTGTGTGTCATTGTGGCACTCTCAGGGCGTGTGTCACCATGGCACTCTCAGGGCGTGTCACCATGGCACTCTCAGGGCGTGTTGTGTCACTGTGGCAGTCTCTCAAGGCGTGTTATGTGTCATTGTGGCAATCTCTCAGGAGGATCAATCAGGAAGTTATAATGATTGTGTAAGGAAGCCGCCCACCAAACAAATGTAATTAACAGCCTGTCTGAAAACTTCTTCATAATTCAGATTTCCATCACTTCCCTTTCTCTTTCTCCTCATCTTATCTCCCCAACTGGACTCACTCCATGCCCCTACCTTCTGCCCCTTTCCCCTAACCCTACCCCTTCCCCTACCCCCCACCCCTGCCACTTTCTCTTGTGATCAGGTTGGGGTGTTCCCCAGAGCTCTGCTTGGACCAACTTCATGAATGAGACGCAGAAAGAACAGGATGACTTACATATTTCCACGTGTGGGTGGCTGAGTAGGATGTGTGCATGGGTGTGAGAACTGGATTGGAGTCGGCATGATTAGCAGAACGATTTGTTCGTGGGTGAAAAAAGTAGGGTGGGCGTAGGCGTGAGGACTGAATGTGCTAGAATATAGGAAGTTTAACTGATTCTAACTGGAACAAAATACTATAAATTTGAAAATCAACACAAATTTAATTATAACTTAGTGACTACCATCTACATTTTTAACACTGGAGAAGCTATGGATATGTAATCCAAAATGCAAAAAATCTCAAATCGATAGCTAAAAAATGTTCGACATGTTATGAGCAATTTTCACGACCACTTATAGTTAAACTATCTGTTAGAGGACTATGAACAACGACCCTAACAAAACCTAGAAGAGTTAAAAAAATTGTTAAGCATACAAATTTCTCTTCAAATTCTTATTACTCTCATGAGGAAGAGCTAGACCCTTAGGATTTACAACGCAAGGGGAATTTGAGGTAATCATGCATGATCCGAAAAACGGAAAGGTAGCTTCAACTCCTTGGATCAAGAGCCCCTTCACCTGCATTCAAGCAACCTCCTTCCACTCCCACCCCCCTCCCTTGAAGGGAGTTTCTTATCAAAACCAATTCAACAAGCCAAATGAATTAATTAGGAAGCAAATTCAGGACTCGGCCACGACACTAACTCCTAAAACTTGTGATGTCTCAAACAAATAGACCAGAGATAAGTAGTAGTAATAGTAGTAGCAGTAGCATATTAGCAGAAGTAATAATAATAACACATTGGCAGTCGTAGTAGTAGCAGTATAGTAGTATTAGTCGTAGTTATAATACAGTAGTAATATTAGTCGTAGTTATAATACAGTAGTAATATTAGCCGTAGTAGTAGTATAGTAGTATTTGTCTTAGTAATAGTATAGCAGTATTTGTCGTAGTAGTATAGTAGAAGTGGTTATGACATTTGCGGAGCATTTCGACGACGTACGTCACTTACAGCTCACTCCCATCAAAAATATACAATATACAACACAATAAAAACAAGAATAAAATTAACAAACAAAAAATAACGAAGATGAACACTCGAATCAATACTATCATATCATGTTACAGTAATATAACCAGCATCAACTATAACCCCATGCAATTATATCCTCAGTTATTATCCCATGCAATTATAATTCCATTCAGTTATTATTGCCAGAAGACTAAGGTAAAGCTCATTCCAGGAACATTTTGTTTTCCATCCATACTGGCCCCAGAGTTCTCCCTCAGGATGCAACTAACAACCGTCCATTAACACTCTAGGTATCTACTGCCAGGTGAGCATCGGCTGTAGGCACATGCGAGTCTACTGTATCTTGTGAACGATACAATGAAATGTTCAAACAAAAACAGCCACAAGAGCTAGAACTTAATAATCCGCAAATCAGCGACACACACACACACACACACACACACACACACACACACACACACACACACACACACACTTTCTTCCCATCACGTACTATAAAAAATAAGTATAACCATCTCTGACACTTCGAAGGACACATGTGATCGCGCCAGATAACACCTACGCAGTACAAAAAAAAAAATCTCATCAACATTAATATTATTATTTGGGAGAAGATTTCCGATTAAGGTAGCGATCGGAAAAACAATAAAACACAAATCACTGTCACCCTGCATTTTTATCACTGTGTGTGTGAGAGAGAGAGAGAGAGAGAGAGAGAGAGAGAGAGAGAGAGAGATAGAGATAGAGAGAGAGAGAGAGAGAGAGAGAGAGAGAGAGAGAGAGAGAGAGAGAGAGAGAGAAGAGAGAGAAGAGAGAGAAGAGAGAGAAGAGAGAGAAGAGAGAGAAGAGAGAGAGAAGAGAGAGAAGAGAGAGAAGAGAGAGAAGAGAGAGAGAGAAGAGAGAGAGAGAAGAGAGAGAAAGAGAGAGGAGAGAGAGAGAGGAGAGAGAGAGGAGAGAAAGAGGAGAGAAAGAGGAGAGAAAGAGAGGAGAGAGAGAGGAGAGAGGAGAGAGATAGTGAATGAGTGTTTGCGTGCTCACACAGTTGTACTCAGCTGGCCAGCCTCTTTACAGTACGTGATGGGTTCGCAAGTTTCCTGCCACGTGGGCTCTGACGTGACTATCCTTAAAACTGTGCATGATATGTTTCTACCACCTCGATGTCATTAATCTTTTTGACCATAGTAAGTAAAACTGAGGAAGTACTTCCAAACATTTTTATTTACTCATTTACGACTAATTTTCCATCTTTGCTCACTGAACACCGATCCTTACTTTCTCTCTACATCATTTACGTTGTCATAACTTCTCTAGTTCTTTTATCTGCAGTCGTCAGGTTCAGCGTAGGTCAGTCTATACTCTTCGAGACTACTTTTACTGCAAATTTCTGGACTTGGCTAATTTCCTTAAATGCTTTATCAGGCCGGTGTTGTTTACTCTATTGTAGGTCTGAAGTATGTCGTATGGAGAATTCTGAATGATTCTTTATTAAGGTTCCTGAAATCTGCTTTTAGATTTGCATGTATGCTCACTCCGCCAACACTACTGTGTTGACGTGTATCCCAGCGATATATTTATTAACTGTGCTATTGTACATCCCCGGATATATGCTCAGCACTATTCTTATCCGAAGGCATAAAACCGCAACGTGCAAGTATTTCCTTGACAAAGACCTCAAACTTGATGCTGATGTGAAGTACTTGTGACATGTGAGTGAACGTAATTCAAAGGACGTCATACTCGAGACAGGCTAAGAAAAGCAGACGGACGCACACACACACAAACACAAAGAAATACAGGTGGTAAACAGGAAGACTGAGAAAACAGACAGACATAAGCAAACATAATAGACATGCAGAGAAATAATCACAAAACACACAGGTTCAAGAAACAGGTAAATTAATATATATAAAGGCATGTAAAAGGCAGCCAGAAATGCTGAGTAACAAATTAGCAAACAGAAACAGATAAGCAGAGAGAACATATCAGAAATGTACACAGAACGCCATGAAAAAATAGCAGTTATTCAGAGAGTACCTGTTCAACGGGCGAAGATCACGACAAAGTAAAAAAAAAAAGTGGAAACGCAAAAAGGAACAAATAAATAAAAGAAGGAAAGTAAATTAAGTCAGAATTAGAAAACCAATGGCAAAAAAAAAAAAATCAGTACAGAAGTTCAAAATAAAAATAAACAGATTTGAGTGTGTCTTTATATGCATATCGGGTAAAACTGAGAAGTGACAGGACGACAAAAACTTAAGCTAACAAAAAAAATTTAAAAATAAACATGAAAAATTTTATAACAAGGAAGAGAGAGACAACACACATGATGAACAAACAAACACAGCCAACTCTCATGTAAAAAAAAAATACAGAACCAACAAATAAAACGAAACAAATACAAATTCACTAACACTCAGTGACAAACGACACACCGTCGGTGACATAGACATATACCTCGTGAAGATGTGAAAGATACAAACACAGACAAGCGGAAAAGAGCCGGCTCAACAGGTGACAGCTAGCTAAACAAGTAACGGCTAGCTAAACAGGTAACTGCTAGCTAAACAGGTGACAATATCCACTGGAAATGAAAGAGAAAAACAATTTGCTCTGCAATGCTCTTATTTCATGATTTTTGTGCTCCAGCACTGAGAAATAAATATCATGTGGACTATAACCCATTTCTTTCTAACCCTTTTTTCTGCCCCATTCCATTTCCGCCTTCCCTTATCCCCTAAATTTCCTTATCCTTCCTTTACCTTAATTTGCCTCTCCCCTTTCGATCGACGAGGCAGATAGGCCTAGCAACAGCTTGATAATAGGGAGGGGATAGATGTGAGAGGGGATGGAGGGAACGAGATAGAAGGGGAGGGGAAGAATGGACTGGAAAAGAATGAGGGGGAGAAAGGATGGAGTAGTTAAAGGGAGGAGAACGGTTAGAGAGGGGAAAGGATAGAGGGCAAAAGGATAAAGGGGAAGGAAAGGATGGGAAAGTGGAAAGAATAACTGGGAGGACTAATGAGGCTGTATAATGGAAACACTATTATTTTTATAACGATGGAAAAACGCTATACCGGTAGGGGTCATATAAGGTCTGCTCACAACCTACACCGGACATACCTATATGAGATCAAACCTGATTAAATTTCATTCCACATGCGCTCTATAATCCATAAGGGTTTAATGCTCAATTAAATTATTCCTAACATATTTTTAGGAATATAATAATATACAAAATTATAATCTTCACCAGCATGAAAGAACTGCTATTTTGTGTTTGTGGGGGGGGGGTTAGGAAGGAGACTCTTTTTACTTTTTTTGAGCGATCTTGTGGAGTAGTAATAGGATATATTATGTAAGTGCAAGTAAGGAGTAGGAATTTATGGGGGAGGGGAACTACAGTACCCTGAAACAACCTCTTCTCGCAGTACAATAATATTTTTTGCACCTCTCCGAATTTCCATTTTATAGCATTCATAAACTTATAATTACGAGTTCCATCATTTTAAGATCGGTTAGCTTAGGATGAATTAGTTTGGATTAAGTTGATTCACGTTAGGCTTGCTGAAATTAGGGTATGCTACTTTTGGATGAGCTTAGGCTGGGTTCAGTTATGTTGACCTTGATTGGGTTTAAACCCTAATTAAATAAAAAATCGTCAGCGATGCGGAACAGCACAAAAAAATATTAAAATCTGTGCAAGTGGTTCGGAAACGACTTAAAAATGTATTAGACTTTAGAAGGTTTAGCTAACTTGTTAGTCCTGTATAAAATTCTCTGTGTTCATATTTTAGTTTGGAAATTTCTGTGCTCTAATACATCTAGTATTGCCATCTAGAGTCTAGATTAATGAAATAGCTGCTCCAAGATTCTCATGACAACCAATACCTATGTAATGGGAGGAAGAGCTAGCGACTCCATAGGTACAAGTAATGGGGGTAAGAGACAGCTGTGTGATAGGGATACGATATCATGGGGGGCCTGATTAATGGGCGTAGATGAGGGATGTGGAAGCAGGTGTATATAGCCCATCCATCTCTCTATTTTGAATAGGAAACGAGAGAAATAACACTGGACAGCTGTGCTCGGACAGGTGTTAGAGGTGATCGCCGTGTTGTGGCTGACATAAGAATATATGATTGAACGAGTTACTTCTGCTGCAGGAAGACAATAGTCTAATGTGAATTGTTTCCAAGGGAAGCATGGGTCATTTAGCTCAAGGAGTGGTGCAGACTTGAACCTCCGTTCGCTAAGCACGAGAGACACGCTACTTATCTTCACTTCTCTAGTTCCGGAGAAATAAGAACCCCCGCAGTACACCAGATATATAACTGTATTTGTTATGTAAAACAATAGAAGCTCGATCCTCCTGCGAAGAATCGTTCCCAGCCTTCTTTGACGGAAGCCGCGACTCCGTCAGGTGACACAGAATTAAAGACATTATGTTCTTTAAGTATGGAACTACGCTTGTTATCCTTACTAATCTCGGATTCGTTCAAGCTATAAACACAGTTTACCTCTGTTTCCCAGTCCTCATTACTTGCCCTCAATACCCTAAGATCAGAATGTAACATGCTAGTTCCCGAAACCTGACACAAGTATATACAAATTAACAAAGAATTTCATAGGGAAAAGTGTCAGAGAGCCAACAAGTGGATGAAAAATATCAATGTTGTGCTTAATGGAAGCTTGAAAAGACATAATTTAACTCCCATTGAGCGAATCGTTGTTATAACAAAGAGTTACTCTCTTTTATACATTCTAATCCGAAGGGATTTAAGGCAAATGTTCGTAGAGTTCCACTCATACATATCTCTGGTTAACTCGCAATTCGAAGAGCAGCCACCTCCACCTGGTGAGTTCTGTTTGAGTGACTTGGTAGACAAACCGTTAAGCAAAATAACCGAGAGCTGCCCAAAGTGTATATACTGTCCATTTCTGGACCACATTTACTTACCATTCTTGGGGTCAAATATGACAGTCCTATTCCACAGATGCTGTAAGATCCCTAAGAGTTTAGCGCTTCCCAGAGAATATAATAATTATCATTAAAGAGTATCCTGAGTACAATATTTATTGTCCAACAAAAGTCTGAAAATTCTTATCAGAGACAAACAGGCAACCGAGTCGAAAGCGCTGCATGCAGATAGCCGATTCATTTTTTTATAGTAATAATACGAGTAAAACAAGTGTGTTAAGATATTGACATTTATTCATTTAAACTCTACACCCGTATGGGTTAGTCAGAGCAACGAGTGGTGGAGACTCTATCCTCCGTCTGAGAGCGAGAAAGTGACGCTGCCAAAATTTAGCAGGATCCATAGTTTTCAATCTCTATTGATAGCAATTAACAAGGTGAGGCAAATATGCCCAAACCTCATTTGACAGATAATTAAATCAAGAGTGACACTTCGTGTTTCATGAGGAGAGCTGAACAGACCAATACTACCGGTAGCTGTTGTAGTAGCTGCTGGTTTGTCCAGCTCTCCGGCCTCGAAACTTCCCAGGACATAAGACGAAGGTGAAAAAAGACGCCGTGAGTCAAATGTCTGCTACAGTGTGGATCTGATACAGCAGCCTTGGTATCCGCAGGTTTACTGGATACACAAGCCTACTGCGCACAGAAATTAAGAAAAAGACAGGTACAGAACAAATTTTTATGATGACAACGTTTCGCTTTATGTCGAGTTTATTTTCAGGTCATTATTGCCTGTGTTTTCCTACATCCGCAGGTTCATTACTACTTCTAGAGGCTGGGAGTAGGAAAGTCAATTGATAAGTTAAAAACAAAAGCAGGGCCAGGAGCTAAGGATCAACCTCTTCAAACAAAACTCTAAGCAAACAGCTAAGGTGGGAGTGAATACAGGGCAACGACTCCTCATTTTTTTTTACCGGCGAGATGGAACACCAACATTCTGTCTGGTAGAATAGCAGGCAAAGAATAGGTCAAATAGGCTCAAGCCTCTGCTATTTCCCCTTGCGTTAAATGACCCCATGGACGGAGGCTCGAGCCTCCACTATCCTTTGCAATGAATGATTCACACGCTTTATGAAATACAAAACACAATACAGTGATGATGTGGAGAGAAGAGAGCAGTAGAAAATTAAGTTAAACTTTAAAGTTTAATAGCAAGGAGAAACTAACGGGAGAAAGAACCAGGACGAATTACGGGGATGAAGTAGCAGCAGTGAAAGAAATAGCAAATAAGCTACCGATGAGGGGGGGGGGCAGATGAGAAGGGGGTGGAAGAGACATACCGGGAAGAAGAAGATTGGTATTAGGAGTCATTAGGGCCTCAAGCCTTATGAGCGGACCAGGTATTGACTCTCATAAGCTCACTCTCCGGATCCTCGCCACCGGAAAAGTAATCAGAAAATTTTGACAAAAACATAAATCACGTGGGTGTCTTTGTTGTGCCACCAAGGAAAAGCTCTAGCTCCTGCCACTTGGCCTTCGAGTGACTGATGCAATTCGCTGGCATCTTAATTTATTTCTGTATTATTAGAGTAAGTAGTTTGCTATTTTAACCTCCAAATAATTATTGTATTTTGGGGGACGCGCTTAACCCAAGTGGGTCAATCAGCACAACTAGTGGTGAAGACTTCGTCCTCCTCCTGGCAAGTCCCCTTCATGGGGATGAAGTTTTTCTTGTACTAGTCCTAGAGTTTGCGAGACAAACTCTGCTTTCACTGCTAACAACAGTTGCCTATTTGTTCTCATTGTTTAAACTTTAGAAGATGGACGCCTGAGAATAAATAAGAAAGCTCAAAGAAGAGGGTTGTTGGAGCTTGAGGTGTACAGTAAGAAGACTAAGAAGCGTTCACTGACCCGAGGCAAGTTGTGTGCTGATAAGAACTTACCAGACGCACAAGTTCTTGCTAGAGATAACGGCAAGCCGAGGTGAAGCTGAAGTGGAGAGTTTATATTTCCTGAGAGATGAGGCTCAATAGAAACGGAGGGAGGGAGAGAGAGAGAGAGAGAGAGAGAGAGAGAGAGAGAGAGAGAGAGAGAGAGAGAGAGAGAGAGAGAGAGAGAGAGAGAGAGAGAGAGAGAGAGAGAAAACTTGGGCTACATCCTCAATGTTTACGAGGTTGAGTCGTGTTTCCTCAACTCTCATCATCCTGACCCGTTCCAGAGAAATGCCTGACATCAGGCAATGCAGGAATCTTATAGTCCCTTATCCAATTTGGATATTCACCTGGATAGACAATCTACTTTTAAGGAGGCAGGATGGATGGTTCTATTGCATCCAGCCACCAAGAAAAAAAACCGACTTCCTGACATAACCTTCTTTCACAGAATTTATATATATATATCTTTTCACTTGGATGACATTCTCACTACTCTCTCACCAACCCTCTGCGTGTCCCAAAGGCTGGAGAGAGAGAAAAAGTTTACGTTGGCGAGTTTGAGGGGAATATTTTTAATTGAGTTAGACCTAGAGGGAGGACAGACGACATAAAGTCATCAGTTTCATCTCTCAAGAAGTTTTTGTGTCGGGTTTGTCGACATAATTACCAGAACGTGAGAGGAATTATTTTTTTTTTTGATGAAGGAAAGGGAGGAGCAAAAAGGGAGACAGAAGGGAGAGGAAAGGAAGTGAAGGCAAGTGTGAAAGGAGAGAGCAGGGATAAGTAAAGTTATGGGTAGTGGGAATGAGGTAAGGAAATATGCCCCACGAGTCTTTTCAAAGTGTCAAAAATCATCAATAAACGTAATCCCTATCATGTTATATGGCTTGACGCAAGGTAAGAGGATCCAGTCCAATGACTCCAGATATAAATTAGCCAAAATTGGTGATAAAGGGCTCCCCATACTACACCGTGATTTTTTCTTTTCTTTTTCTTTTGCGAGAAAGTCCCAAAAATAGAAAGTTGTGAACACAGCTGTGTTAATTCAATTATCTTTTTTTAACTGGCTGAAGTATTGTGTTGAAAATTTTACAAAGGAATTCCTCAAGATATGTTAGCACAATATCCACAGGGACCTTCGAGAAGAGGAAGTCAACATACGAACTTTATTTTCTCTTGCTGAAATCAGTATCTTGAATTTTTCTCATGTAGTCTCCCAAAAGTTAAATATGAGATTTAGAAAATATACTGCTTAGGAACTTAGCAAGCTAGAAGAAGAATCTCTACCTAAAACCAATAGGACACACAGGGATTTTAGCCTTGAGCCTTACAGTGCCCGTAGAAATAAAAACTAGGATTCCTAGCTTTCTACTTCTCTAGAAGGTCCACGTGAGAGAGCCCAGGGAGACGCTACAAGATAAACAGTATTAAGTGCAACCATATCTACTGTATTAAGATAAAGGTAAGCCTGAACCTTCCGCCTCTGTGGGCCTATATCTCCCCTTTATTGACGGGGAAATTAAAAATACTCACATGAGGGCTTACCCAGATATTAGCATAGGGAGGGATGGCAGAAGGTGGGTGAAGGGATGACAGAGGGCGGGTAGTTAGAAGACGCTTTAATTCAGGACCTTAAACGGTTTCTGCGTGAATCTTTGTTACATTTATATCAGGTAAAATTTCCCGACGTTGGTCTTAATAACATGATGACCTGCTCATCAAGATCTTGAAAACTTCGTCAGTGCTTATATAGTTGTGTACTTCCCTTAACATCACAGATTCAGACTGCGTGGTAAAGCATTTGGTTCTTCTCACCGCTGCTGCTGAGACATTTTTAACTTCACTCAATAGCCATACATAGACCTTATAAGTGTGTGGGGAGGTTATAACGTAGATATGCCGTTTGAATGGATATCAGTGTCCTTAGGTCATTTATTCCTAGGAATGCAATGCTCTTATGATAAAAGCTTCCGCTACTGCATGTTTGTAATTTACTTGTCATCTCGTTGTCTCTTTTGGCTGACTTTGAGAACACAGTTTTAGATGTCTCCTGATGCGTTGTTTGTAGGAGGATGAATAGTGGAATAGAAGATAAAAATCCTCATGTTTAAATTTTTATAAGCCATGGTTTCGGTGTATGGAGACATAGGTTCCAATCTCACAAGATATTTAAGATTAACTGTAATAACAAAGAATGAGCGAAGGAAAGCTTTGTTACTTCCTAGGATCCGACCTGGGAACTACTGATCAAATGGACACAATATCTATATTTTACCTGCAGTCGGCTGCAGGGAAACACGACATCCCCCCAGTGGAACAATCCCAAACAAGGCCTCCAGAAGAAAGACATGACAGATCAGGCTGATGGAGCTATCAGCACACAGTTCAACACAGGCACCACAGCCTGTAATCAGCAAATGACAATTTATCACTATGCATATAACTATCAACATTAACGACAGATTTGATCAAACAGATTTTCACAATATATATAAACGAGGATCGAGCTTGCATCATTCCTTATGCTGAGTGACACAATATCCGACACTACAAAGATAACAGAGGGACCCTGAACTGCCTCGCTGCTGCCACATTTGCAGTGGCCCTGTCATAATAATCTTATTAGAAAGGCGCAGAGAGCATGTCGCCCCAGTGTAGACGAGGGGGTAATGTTGTTTTATCTACAAAGCACTGGAACCGTTTAGTTATTCGGTGCATTGAAACATTAAATTCTCAACATTATCAAACTTAAACTGTCATTTTCAGCTTGCTAATGCCGTTAACAACCCACTTCCGTATTATTTAAATCATAATCGCAAATCACTTAAAACTATTTCCAGTTATCTATTTCCCATTTGACAATTCAAATCCATAATTTGTTACTTGCCATCGTCCATAAGGGTCAGGAAATTTAGACGAAAAGGGAAATATCCCCACTGTTTATGTCAAAAGATATGCTGGGTTCTTAGGTAAGCCCCCTGTCGAGCAAGTGGCACCCTTCTGAGAGGCCCCTACCTCCAGATACAAACCACTCAAACTTCACCACGGCGTTCAGGTGACCCAGTATTGAGAGAGGTTGGAGAAGAAGCTGTAAGAGGAATGGAGAAAAGACGGGTTAGTAATGGTCGGAGGTGGATGAGAGCGAAGGGGAAAGAGAGAGGAAAGGACAGAAGATGGGTATGGAATTGTGGGAAAAATAATAAGGGAGACTATAATGAGTTATGGATGAAGAGGGAAAGTGCAGAGGGGATGGTGGAAGTAACGAAGAAAGAAAAGGTAAGATAAAGAACAGTATATAAAAAGGGAAGGAAAATACTGGACTAATGCGGATGCTACGAGAAGGAAAAGTGAAAGAGGGGAAGGGCCGGCTAGTAAGTACAGGGGAAGGGATTAAGAAATGTACAAAAAAGGCACTGAAAAAAGAGAGGCGTCTAACAGACAAGAGAAAAGGAGAAAACCAAAAACAAAGAATAACTCTTGGTTCCAAGAGTAACTAAAAAGGGTGAGCTCTATGCCCACGCTATCAAGATAAATATACAGCAAACAAGCAAATGATAATCACAAAAAAGTCACGGGATAGGGGGATGAATTAAGTGGCTCAAGGTCTTTTGCACCGTACTTCATCAGGAGCTTTGCAAACCTCCTGTGGCTCTTTCTGTAAGAAAAATAAAATTGAATAACGGAGAGAATGAGAGAGAAATAGGCCAGGCGCCGCTTCTCAAACCGCATTGAAAACGCACGTTTCAGATCTAGTTTTTATTGCGACAACATTTCGCTCAGTTTACCCTTTACCAATGAACTGATAAAGCTCTATATGAAGCGAAACGTTGTTTAAGCTTGCTCTGCAACGAGTGTTTGTTCTTCACTGGATCCATATTGGACTAACTGAAGAATACTTTCAAGGCCTGAGATGAACTGGCTTTTATAGTACGCCGGAGCGATTCATGAAGTCAAAAGATTACACAATAAAAATAATAATAATAATTTTTGTTACCTTCTAGGTGATAAACCACTTTATGTAATTTGAATTTTCCACCAGTAAAGTTAAATTACAATATTGATAATACAAGAAAAATAATTAAAATTAAAAGAAATGAGAAAAAATATAGAAAATAACTAAAGAAGAGGAGGAAGAATAATTTATATAAACAACCCCACCCCTCACAACCACAACACATGAATGCACAGAGTATCACCTTGACAAATGTAAGACGCAGAAAGGAAGACTGAAGTAAACAGTGTGGAAATACGGCGCAAGACGCAGAAGGGAGGACGGGAGGTATACAGTGGAGAAAGGAGAGACTGAAGACAATATTTAAAGTAGAAGTTGAGAGAAAAAACTAGAATGCAGATGAATGGGAAGAAGTAATAAATGATCAAAATTGTATGCATAAGACAGGAAATAGAAGAAAGCGAAGTGGGAAAAAATGAATGCAGGATGAAAGGTGGGAAGGAAGTAGGAAAAAAAAATAAAGTGGGGATTGGAGAGAGTGAAGAACGGGTTAGAAATCCTCAAAGAGGAGCAAAGGGATTAAAGAGTAAAATTAAAGTACCTTTTGAGAAAAAGTAGGATATTAAAAGGGACAAAAAAAAAAGTGATAATAATGAAGAAAAACAGAACATGGTAGGTGGGGAAAGAAAGAGGAAGAAGAGATACGAAAAATAAGAAATAGAGTAAGAAGAATGAGTTAAGGGAGAGGGAAGAGAAGACAGTGTGAGGGGAAAATACAGTGGGAGAGGCCTAGGAGGTGCTTGGTAACAGAGCGGTCATGCCTCCTGCCTGGGGGGGGGGGGAAATGAAAGGGAAAGGGGAAAGCGAGATTATTGATGAGTAGATGGAAGCGAGGAAGCATAGATGAGGGAAGGGGGAGAGGAGGTAAATATGAGGTCAGGGAGAGAGGTAAATACGAGGCCAGGGGGAGAGGATAAATGAGAGGGAAGAAAATGGATAGGCGAGGAGAGGGGCATAAGAAATAGAAATAAAAAGGAAAGAAAAGGATTAGAGGGGAGAAGAGAAAATGATAATGGGAGGAGGGAAATAAATGAGGGGAGGGGAGAGGAGAAATAGGTGAGGGGAGCTAGGAGGCCAGGGTTGTTGGGGGGCAGGGGTGTTAGGGCCAGGATTGTTGGGGTGCAGGGTTACTGGGAGGCAGGGTTATTGGGAGGCAGGGTTATTGGGAGGCAGGGTTATTGGGAGGCAGGGTTATTGGGAGGCAGGGTTCTTGGGGAGCAGGGTTATTGGGAGGCAGGATTATTGGGGGGCAGGGTTATTGGGAGGCAGGGTTATTGGGAGGCAGGGTTATTGGGAGGCAGGGTTATTGGGAGGCAGGGTTATTGGGAGGCAGGGTTATTGGGAGGCAGGGTTATTGGGAGGCAGGGTTATTGGGAGGCAGGGTTATTGGGAGGCAGGGTTATTGGGAGGCAGGGTTATTGGGAGGCAGGGTTATTGGGAGGCAGGGTTATTGGGAGGCAGGGTTATTGGGAGGCAGGGTTATTGTGGGGCAGGGTTATTGCGGGACAGGGTTATTGGGGGGCAGGGTTATTGGGGGTGCAGGGTTATTGGGGGGGCAGGGTTATTGGGAGCAGGGTTATTGGAGGGCAGGGTTATTGGGGGGCAGGGTTATTGGGGGGCAGGGTTATTGGGGGGCAGGGTTATTGGGGGGCAGGGTTATTGGGGGGCAGGGTTATTGGGAGGCAGGGTTATTGGGGGGCAGGGTTATTGGGGGGCAGGGTTATTGGGGGGCACGGTTATTGGGGGCAGGGTTTATGGGGGGGGGCAAGGTTATTGAGGAAAGGGTTGTTGGGGGAAGGGTTATTGGAGCCCAGGGTTGTTGATGAATTGATGAAGGAGGTTGTTGTCGAAAAGATTGTATCAAGTGCTTGACAAATAAAACAAGGGTTAAACACCTCTATAAAATAAGACTGACACATGCACACGTCTCTCTTACAAACTTCAAATGCGCGAAGAAAAGTAGATTAACAAGTGAGAGTGAGACAGCGCGTATGTACATTAAGTTTCATGGTCACCACAATACAACAGCAACCCGCAATAGGTGAGGAGCCAAGCGATCATCAATTCACATTGAACCTGTCTCAATAAGTAGCAGTTTTAAAGAAGGCTTTAAATAGCCTTTGAGACGAACCACCAAAAAAATGAAGACACTCGCGGCTGATTTTTCTCTAACAAAGAAACAAGAACAACACATGCACCAACGGTGTGTTTATGAGGACATATTCACATGCATAATGAGAGGTGTTACAATTTCAGTAGGGATAATTAATGTATACTTGAAAAGGAACATAATTACTGCAATTGTACGAGTGCATGCTCATGTACTTAACACAGTAAACCTCAACTACGTGTTCCTGGATTGCTAACTAGTGCTGGAAAATTTAGGGTGAGCAATGTGGACGTTCTCAAGCAAACCTGAGTGGAGGAAATATTTAGATAGGCCCAACCACATTATTCAATAGTGCTTGTAGTCCCTGATGCCTGTGGATCAAGAGGCAATCAGATTTAATTCAAGGAGTGATTGACTCCAAATCTTCAGGTCAAAAGTCCTTCACCAGCATGAGTAAATAAAGAGTAAAAGTACTGTGTACATGCACAGATAAACACCTCTCTATAAATACACACACAGACACAACAGGCCAAGTGTTTGTCGATAAGTGCCTTTGACAACTAGTAACTAACACATACACACCTACCTCGATGTACATACATACATACCTCTCCATGTATATATACCCCTATACTTCTCCATATAGATAGATGCATACATACATACATACACCTCTTGATGCATATATACATCCACCACTTGTGTGTGTGTGTGTGTGTGTGTTTGTGTGTGTGTTTGTGTGTGTGTCTGTGTATGTGTGAGTGTGTGTGTGTGTGTGTGTGTGTGAATACATACTCTTCTCTATATTCTGTACGGCCTCAAACTTGTGTGTGTGTGTCATTTGTGTTCATGGATATCGAGCTCCATCTCCTGACCCTTTCAATGCTACACTCCTATTTTCAACTTATCTCCCAACCATGGCCCCTCTATCATCTTACCTCTTTCTCTTTCCCATCTCCTACATTCCCCTACTTCCTTCAGGACGAAGGCAAACCCTTCTGCTCTCCTCCCCTTTCATTCCAATTCCAGTGAGCCCAAAGAATTCCCGACAGGCCTAGGAATCGGGCAGTTTTCCGAAACACACGAAACTCCTCAGAAAGGCTTCGAACCGCACCTATGGTCTTACGAAATTCTTAGTAGCATTTTAATCATACTGATTTGCCTGTCTGTGAATCCCGTGAGCAATCAAGAGAGAATGTAGCGCTTCCCTGCATAGCATGAGGGCAGGAGGTAAAAGGAATATAGGAAGGAAGGAGGTAACTAGTGGAGGTCGGACAACCATAGTTACCCCTTCACGCACGCAGGCAACTCGAGACGGTCGACCGATGTTGCCCTCTACACCAGAATATTCCTTTCCATTATCTCTACACGCGGGTTGTTTACATAAAAAGCATATCTTAAATTTCTTTTTCCCGACTGGGTTCTTACCCCAAATCTTATTATCATTAGATCTCTTCTGTAGTCCGTTTGGTCTCAATTCTACCTCCTCACGAGCAGAAATGGCAAGGTGAAGGGGAGCTACGACCCCTGTCAGAGAGGAGGTACGCTGCAGTCAGACCACCACCATTACTGTATGTTCTCTATGACAATAGAGCACAGAGTGGAACTATTCTCCACTGACAAAGGGCTGTCTATCTCTTAATTAACTGGAACAAAAGACAGGCTCCCAATTCAGCCTTACCCAAGAACCAGTTATCGCTTCTGTTCAGTTCTATGATCAAGACTGTCTATCAGCATTCATCTCTGATAGAGAATTGATTACAACACTCTAGAGTTCTTCAACAGCTACTGTCCATTGAAGCTCTACAGAGTTCTTCATTTTAACTCTAGGATGAGGTTAATTCAACTGATGTATTTAGCTGCCCAAGCTAATGTAAGCATTTATGTAATTTATATATTTAAATTTATATTGGTAATACTAAAGCAGTAAAGACAGCGCCATTATTTCATATTTTTATTATGTATTATATAAACTTAATATGTTATTTGCTTATTCCTGAAACATTTTATACGCACATTCATAAAAACCTTTTTAAGTGGTTTTACTAATTTTAAAATGGATCAGATATTTTTTAATAAAACTATTATTAAGTTGTTAAGATGATATTAGGGAGCTAAGATATTAAGATACTTAGCAATTATCTTTGAGTCACTTTCGAGAATTCCCATTGGTCTCCTAGACCCCTTTTCTCAATTTTCTGTGAACAGGAAAATATTCAGTATTATGTCAGACAACAAGAGCGAGGTATCCAGTCTTGAGGCTGTGTTAGTCTGGTGGGGGATAGAATCATCATCCCCACACCCTCCACCCCTCACCCACACCTCCGTTCTTACCCTCACCTACACCCACCCCTCCACTCTAACCCTCACCTACCCCCACACTTCCACTCTCACCTACACCCACACCTTCACATTTACCCTCTTTCACAGCATGAGCCCTACACCTTGTTAAACACGAGCAGAAGCTCGCAAAGAGCCCAAGATTTGCAACCAGGCTAGTACCAGAACTGAGAAAAACGCCCTATGAGACGTTGAAGGAACTAAACTTCACGACTTTGGTGTAGGGAAAACAAGGTAACATGTTGTAATAATGTTGGTAGAATTACCGACAATATGTAAAGTAAAAGGACACAAGTGCAACTAATGTGACTGAATTAAGAGGACCAGGATCAAGGGCACACAGGTGGAAGTTGAAGACACAGATGAACCATGTGGATGTACTTATTTAGTGTCGGGGCGGTTGAAAAGTGAAACGACTTGAATGTACCTTCAAAATTAGATCTGGTGAAGTCCAAGAAGCCAGAAATCATTGATGCAACTGAAAGTTACGGATGCCGGACCAGGAACCGGGTCTCGATCCTCGAAAACGTTTTGGCGAGGACGCGTGCGCGTACACACACACACCACACACCACACACACACACACACACACACACACACACACACACACACACACACACACGCGCGCGCGCGCGCGCGCGCGCGCGCCCACCCACACTACATTCAGCCCACAACACTCCGCCCCCTCAGCCGCCCATAACTACCGTTTCTCTTCCCTTCCCGACCCACCTTCCCCGCTGGGAGGAAAAGAACTTTACAAATGGTTCAACAATTAATTGATAACACCATAACAATACTTATCCCCTCTAATGAGTTACTCAGAAATAATTACATTTTCCCATTGTCTAAAATGTCGTAGATGTACAGGTATAAATATATATAGGTGGATATTAGTTCAATAATTTTTACGCTTGTGTCCAAACTAAAGTTATTATATTTATAATAGTTATACGACGCTCGATTCACCGTATCGGCGGGCTGATCCTCGATCGTCCTGTCCAATTCTCATGAGGAAAAATGAGTTACTCTCAAAGCCAACGTATATTTTAAACATCTGCTCAAACCTCCAGGTAGACCTTCAGGTATAGAAGCGTGAGGAATTTAGAAGCAAATGTATCTAAGGAGATTATCAGTTAGAAGTCATTGGTTTTGAGCTCCGGTAGTCCAGGTGATGACTGACCAGTTTATGGTAGTCTAACGAATGGCTGACCAGATTACGGGTCATCAGCTGACAATGACCCGTATCAGGAGACATTTTTCCTGCCTCCTGAAGAATAAACCACCACCACAACCACACTTATCAACACCACAATAACCACCACCACATTCACAAAGAACCAAATGAGAAATAAACCATTTGCCTTTGTAATGATTTTTGCCTTCACAACAGACACTTGCGTGGGATACGATAATAAAATTTCCAGTCTGTTAATTAATTTGACCTAAATAAAATATAATTAATTTTAACACAACTAAAAGGGAAGTGCATTCCTGACGTGATGTGATTTTAAAATTGACAAAGATGAGATGTAACGCGGGTTCTATCCCCGCCCGGTATGGTTTATGAGATGTAACCTTGTGACGACTTCAGACTCCTGCGGCCTGGCCGTACATTGACCACTACCATCTTGTAATTACATCACTCACAACCGCAAATATATGTCATCTACTCCATTCAAAGAATCCAATTACTCTGCTCCTTGTTTGACTAAATTTAGTGTCCCTCCTCTTCGCTCGACATACACGTGACCGTAGATTCCCTCGCTTCATGAACCAAGACTTTTTTTTTTAAAGCTTTTGTAAGCATGGGGGTTCTGAGAAATGTGTGTGTGTGTGTATATATATATATATATATATATATATATATATATATATATATATATATATATATATATATATATATATATATATATATATATATATAAATATATATATATATATATATATATATATAATGTGTGTGTGTGTGTGTGTGTGTGTGTGTGTGTGTGTGTGTGTGTGTGTGTGTATGCGCGCGCGCGCGCGCCTGTCTGTGTGTGTATGATATTATTTACAACTCCCTCAAAATGGCTGCATCTCTTAATACTTTCCCTTTGATACTATTCGAATGAGAAAGAGAGAGAATTAGTCTGGGTGCATCTCTCATTTCAGCAGAGCCTCTTCAACACCGGAGGAATGCGAGTGCTCTTACTGTTACGTACAAGACCAACGTTATCAAGATACCACCCTCTTGTCCACTTCCCGGACAGCGAGAAGACGGCTTCTTCCCGGACAGCGAGAAGACGGCTTCTTATATCATAATATGGGCAGCAAACAACACTACGGTTGTACCCTTCCCAAGAACATCACTTCGTCTGAGAAGATTCATTTTTAAAACGATTATGTGGAACATGTCAGCGCAGCATAACAACATCGATGAAATAAAGACAGTTAATCAAATGAAATCTCTGGCCCACAGATAACTCCATCCTTTTCCCACTTTGTATGTTACATTAAAAGAAACCTTTAATGAAATTTATGCTAGGTAAGGCTTTCAAATAAGATGAGTTAGGTAACAACTCTTAGCTTATATTAAAGGTAGGAACTCCTAACCTAACCCTGTAACGGGAGAGAGAGAGAGAGAGAGAGAGAGAGAGAGAGAGAGAGAGAGAGAGAGAGAGAGAGAGAGAGAGAGAGAGAGAGAGAGAGAGAGAGAGAGAGAGAGAGAGAGAGAGAGACACACACAGACAGACTTATTCAGACCAGCAAACAACAATTCGAAATTATGTTTTCCATCCGTTGAGCTAAATCAGTAATGCATGAACCTCCTGGTGATATATGGCAACCGCCTACGCAAATACCTGTTGCCATGGAAACTGAACACCAAGTGCTGCCATACATTTTCCTTGTGCTCACTTATCTTTCATTAATTATTTTCTCATATTTATTCAAGTTACTTACGCCATACAACAAAAAAAAATCACCGTCCAAGAAAATTTCTACATATATTCTGAGACTTAAATTCACTGATAAAATTTTATATTGTATAACAGAGATAAATTGGCAATAACTGCATAGGGGAATCGAAGTCAAGCCATGACGTCATGTTCAGGTCATCAAAAACACCACTGTAGTTACAGAAACTCGAAATTAATTTCAGGGAAAAATTTCGGCATACATAAATTTTAAAACGAATTCCTAAACAGCTCTACCGGAAACTTAAAATTAGGCCTAATAAAGGAAAATGGTAATGATTACGGTAATTTGGGTGTGGAGGCCTATGGGATTAGAAGGTTGCCAGGCGTCGCTGGTCTTCATTATTATTATTAGTGTTTGACGCGTGTTTTCCTATTGTTTGTGGGGTTGTTTGTGGCTTGCTGTTTGCTGTGCAGAGGAGAATTAATGTGGATACAAGAAAATGGGATTTTTGTAATTAATGTTTGTACCGAGAGGTGTTTTATGTACACAATGAATGTGTGTGTGTGTGTATGTGTGTGTGTGTGTGTGTGTGTGTGTATAATCACCTAGTTGTGGTTGCAGGGGTCGATTCACAGCTCCTGGCCCCGCCTCTTCACTGCCCGCTACTAGGTCACTCCTCCTGCTCCATGTGTATGTGTGTGTGTTTCAGTGTTAGTTACCATTTCGTCCTAGGCACATGTCGAACAGACATTAGGCCTGTTGTATATATGTGTGTGTGTGTGTGTGTGATGTCGTAATGTGTGTGTCGTGTGTGTGTCGTGTGTGTGTGTCGTGTGTGTGTGTGTGTGTGTCTGTGTGTGTGTGTCTGTGTGTGTGTGTGTGTGTGTGTGTGTGTGTGTCGTGTGTGTGTGTGTGTCGTGTGTCGTGTGTGTGTGTGTGTGTGTGTCAGTGTCGTGTGTGTGTATGTGTGTGTGTCGTGTGTGTGTCGTGTGTGAGTGTGTGTGTGTGTGTGTGTGTGTGTGTGTGTGTGTGTGTGTATGTCGTGTGTGTGTCGTGTGTGTGTGTGTGTGTGTGTGTGTGTGTGTGTGTGTGTGTGTGTGTGTGTGTGTGTGTGTGTGTCGTGTGTGTGTGTGTGTGTGTGTGTGTGTGTGTGTGTGTGTGTGTGTGTGTGTGTGTGTGTGTGTGTGTGTGTGTGTGTGTGTGTCGCACTCATGGCAGAGTACTGCAACACACAGTGTGTGTGTGTGTGTGTGTGTGTGTGTGTGTGTGTGTGTGTGTGTGTGTGTGTGTGTGTGTGTGTGTGTGTGTATGTCGTGTGTGTGTGTGTGTGTGTGTGTGTGTGTGTGTGTGTGTGTGTGTGTGTGTGTGTGTGTGTGTGTCTGTCGTGTGTGTGTGTGTGTGTGTGTGTGTGTGTGTGTGTGTGTGTGTGTGTGTGTGTGTCTGTCTGGTAGGTGTATGAGGGGAGTAAAAGTTTAATGTTGACATGAAAAGTACGGTGTGAGGGGACAGCACCTTCCCGTTCTTCCTCCTATTTCCCCATCCCCTTACTCTGTCACTTCTCGCCGTCTTCCCCTTACCCCATGACATTTCCCCATCTTTCTCCTCGTCCCTCCACCCTTTCTACCCACTCTTTTTTCCCATCCTGTCTTTCCTCTTTTCCCACACAGTCCAAGACGCACCGAAAACGTCTTAAGGTTCCTACGTGTGAGTTATTTGTGAACTGTTCCATCTACGGTAATTTGAATTGTTCCACACACGGTATTGTTAATTGTTTCACCCACAGTATTGTGAATTATTCTATCCACGGCATTTGTTTCTTTTTTTCATGGTAATATTACCTATAGTAATTAGTTACATATTTATAAGGATGAACACTGACAGGATTACATTGGTGGAAGAGCATGGTGCTCTTCCCTTCCCCTTTCCATCTCCATACCACCATTCCCCCTCCACAGCCCCTTTTCTACTTCCTCACTGCACCACCCCGTATCACTATCCTCTCTTCCTTCCCCCTCTTCCTATACTCTCCCACTTTCCATCCCTCCTCACCCCTCTTTTATTCCCCATCCTCCCCTCCCAGCCTCTCCTGTCCCCTCCCCTACCGTCGAACTCCCACGCACTAGACCATTTTATTTCTTCTTTTAATTCATAAGATAAAGGCAACAGACTAGATTAGCAGAACATTCTACTAAATAGTCACTGAAGCTAATACCTTCAAAATTCTTTTGAAAAAATATCAAGGATATTTAAAATATCAATAGAAATAAATATATCATGGATATCAACGGAAATAAATTATATCAACAGCAGGATTTTCTTAAAATTTCATTAGGGCAAATTTCATCAACAATGTAATTTTTCATGTGGGATTTTCTTGGGACTAAGACATGTAGAGGGGAAGAACGAGATATGTTGAGGGGAAAAATGAGACATGTAGAGAGGGAAAGTGAGATATGTAGAGAGGGGAAAGTGAGACAGGTAGACAGTAGATTGAGACTCATAGATGGGGAGATTTAGTTAAGACTGAGACATGTTGATGGTTAACTGAGATGCGAAGTGATGAGTTGAGGGAAAAGTGAGACATGCAGATGGGAGACCGAGACACATGGGAAGTTTTGGTTAAGAATGAGACATGTAGATGGGAAATTTGGGGATGTATGGAACATGTATAGAGTAATTTTTGGGTGGAATGAGATAAATGGACAGAAGCTTGAGAAAGAAGTGGCCACGCTGGAAAAGGATTTACTCATGAATGGGAAGTGTGATAGAAGATTTGATTGGTAATAGGTAAAGGAGGTTGAGGGGAGATGGAGAAAAGATTGAGGGGAAGGCTGAAGGGAGACTTATGGGAGACTTGGGTATGAGGCAGTTTTCATGGGGAAAAGATCATGGGGGATTTTCTTTGGAAAGGGACGTCCTACTATTATACTCACATGGAAGTGCTAAATATGTAAGGATCATGCAGTGTCTAGGAAACATACAGATGAAAATTTTGAAGTATAAAAAAGTGCGTTTTTTTAGAAACCGAAATATGGCCAGCTGCAACATGTGCCGCCCAGCCTGCAACACCTGCCCACCCTTTAATGTAGTCTATGTCAAATACCAGCCTTAAACTTAAAAATTACAGCCCCCCAAACATTTGTTGTGTTTGAGGTACACACCAGCGAGCGAGCGCACACACGTGCACAGGCACACACACACGTGCACAGGCACACACACACGTGCACAGGCACACACACACACACACACACACACACACACACACACACACACACACACACACACACACACACACACACACACACACAGCTGTGCTAACCAACACTAACATGTTAAAATTCCCTTTATTTCTACACGTAAATAGAAGAATCACAATTAAAAAAAAAACTGGAGATATGGTAGATTAGTGAAGTAACACGCGACATCTGTTGTTGCGTTGTTACTCACCATAACATATGGTAACAAGCAGACTGTACGGAGTTACAGGTACTTACCTCAGATAGAGGGAGGGAGGGAGGGAGGGAGGGCGGGCTTAACTCGTAGGTATTATTCAGGGCAAGGAGTGGTGCTGACTCGATCCTCCGTTCACCAATGCCAAGAGGAGGAGGAAAAAGAGAAGGAAGAAAGGGAGGAGTGTGAGGAGGAATAGAAGACACAAGTGATCAGGTAACCAAGATAGAACCACTGATCAAAAACGGCCGACACCAGTAACCTGTCCGACTCGACACTTTTGGAAAGGGGACGTCGTCGCTGCATGCGGCTCGGCTTCCGGGACCTCCCAACTATAATTCTGCCGGAAAATTCACACATTTCCGTCATGTCCAAGAAAGAACTTACTTTGATTCTTCCATTCATGAAAAGGCGCCAAACTCGTATGGGTCATACAGAGCATGGGAAATGAATTGACAAGAACCTCGCTATTAAGGTCAGGTGAGGCACTTATCATAGTTAAGCTGACCTTTAATCATCTATTTTAAGTACAAATATTAATAGACAAAAAAAAAAAATAGGTGACTGACTCGTTAACTGAATATCTGGCTGTGACTGGCTGGATGATTAAATGCCTTTTGACTGAATGGAAGATTGAATGTCCTTTGACTAGCTGGCAAGTTGGCCAACTGACTGACTCAGTAAGAGGTATTAGTGAATTAATGAATTTTAAATATACGTTGGAGGAAAAATGTTTCGTACATAAATGATGGAATATATTACTCCCTCTCTCTCTCTCTCTCTCTCTCTCTTTCCTATAGGCCGACGACAGGGTGCTAAGTGGAATATGTGCTTCCCTCCCTAGAGTGCATATAGGCCTGCGTGCCTTCCCTCCCCTCACTTATATACCCCCCTCTCCCTCCCTCTTCCTCATTATTGATCCCAACCTTCGTGTGTTTTTCACCCACTCTATCCTCTTCTTCCTCCTTTGTTTTCTTCCCCTTTTCCTCCTCCCTTCTCATAAGTATCTTCCTCCTCTTCTCTCTCCACCACCTCCTCCCTATTCCTCATTCCCCTCCTCCTCCTCCGTTCTCCTCTTCCTCTCTTTCACCAGCACTCAGATGTTATCACAATAATCCTCAATTATCAGAGAATGCATTAGTTTGGTGAAATCATATAATCGCATTTTGCCAAGGCTAATCTCGAGTTAAGTTATTTACATTTTATCCAACATTACAGTAATTGTCTCCGTCCGGGCGAGCTTATTATTGTACATCAGGCCAGCAGGTGGGGAGGAAGAGAGGAAGTAGAAGAGAAAGCAACAAAGAGAAGGGATAGGAGAAGAAAGACGAGAAAATTAAAGAAAGAGGGTAGAGAGTGAGGAATGAGGGGTGTTCGTGTGTGTGTGTGTGTGTGTGTGTGTGTGTGTGTGTGTGTGTGTGTGTGTGTGTGTGTGTGTGTATATATATATATATATATATATATATATATATATATATATATATATATATATATATATATATATATATATATATATATATATATATATATATATATGTCGTGCCGAATAGGCAGAACTTGCGATCTTGGCTTAAATAGCAACGCTCATCTTGCCATATAGGACAAGTGAAAATTTGTGTATGCAATAATTTCGCCAAAATCCTTCTGAACCTAACGAAAAAAATATATTTAACTGTGTTTGTTTACTATTAAATTATTGTAAACAAATCTAAAATATATTTAGTTGGGTTAGCCTAAAATAAATTGTTCTTGTTATAATAAGGTTAGGTAAGTTTTCTAAGTTCCTTTTGGTGAAAAATTATAAATTTTTACATCAACATTAATGAAAAAAATATATTTTTAAACGTATAAGAGAAAATTTTTTGAAAGGTCTTAATTTTAAATGAGTTCTTGCTAATTGACCAGTTTTACATATTCGGCACGACATATATATATATATATATATATATATATATATATATATATATATATATATATATATATATATATATATATATATGGTTGTTTTGCATATATATATATATATATATATATATATATATATATATATATATAACACACCGGCCGTCTCCCACCGAGTCAGGGCGAACTGTAAAAGAAACGCTTTCATAAAGTTTTTCTTCCTTTTGCATTTAGTAATTTTAGTCGCCTCTAAGGACACGAATGGCTTACGGAGGATGGATTCTTTTTTCATTTCTGTATGGAGATAAAAGGAAATAAATAAGACCTATAACTATTAAGAAAATAGAATAAAACTCAGATGAGTGTATACATATAGGAGTACATGCATGTGTTGTGTAACCTAAGTGTAAGTAGAAGTAGCAAGATATACATGTTACATTAGTTGTTTATGAGACAGAAAGAAAAGACAACAGCAATCCTACCACAGTGTGAAAAAAATTACAGGTTTCCGTTTTACACTCATTTGGCAGGACTGTAGTACCTCCCTGGGTGGTTACTGTGTGTGTGTGTGTGTGTGTGTGTGTTAGTTATCATTCTGTCCTAGGCACATGTCAATTAGACACTAGGCCTGTTGTATATGAGTGCGTGTGTGTGTACCCACCTAGTTATGGCCCCGCCTCTCCACTGGTCGCTACTAGGTCACTCTTCCTGCTCCATGAGTGTTATCATACATGTTCTTAAAGCTATGTATGAATCCTGCCTCCACTACATCACTTCCCAGACTATTCCACTTCCTGACAACTCTGTGACTGAAAAAAATGCTTCCTAACATCCCTGTGATTCATCAGAGTCTTTCAGCTTCCCACTGTGACCCCTTGTTGCTGTGTCCCATCTCTGGAACATCCTGTCTCTGTTCATCCTGTCTCTGTACTTTATTTGTCGTTATCATATCCTCCCTATATCTGCTGTCCTCCAGTGTCGTCAGGTCGATTTCCTTTAACCTTTACTCGTAGGACATACCCCTCAGCTGCGGGACTAGTCTTGTTGCAAACCTTTGCATTTTCTCTAGTTTCCTTTTGTGCTTGGCTAGGTGTGGGCTCCAAACTGGTGATGCATACTCCAATATAGGCCTAACGTACACGGTGTACAGTGTCCTGAATGATTCCTTATGAAAATGTCGGAATGCTGTTCTTAGGTTTGCGAGGTGTCCGTATGCTGTAGCAGTTATTTGGTTGATGTGCGCCTCAGGAGATGTACCCAGTGTTATACTCACCCCAAGATCATTTTCCTTGAGTGAGGTTTGTATTCTCTGGCCCCCTACTCTGTACTCCGTCTGCGGTCTTCTTTGCCCTTCCCCAATCTTGATGACTTTGCATTTGGTGGGGTTGAACTCCAGGAGCCAGTTTCTGAACCAGGCCTGCAGCCTGTCCAGATCCCTTTGTAGTTCTGCCTGGCCCTAGTCCAACTGAATTCTTCTCATCAACTTCACATCATCTGCAAACAGGGACACCTCTGAATCTATTCCTTCCGTCATGTGTGTGTGTGGTGTGTGTGTTTGTGTGTGTGTTTGTGTGTGTGTGTGTGCGTGTGTGTGTGTGTGTGTGTGTGTGTGTGTGTGTGTGTGTGTGTGTGTGTGTGTGTGTGTGTGTGTGTACTCACCTATTTGTACTCACCTATTTGTGGTTGCAGGGGTCGAGTCACAGCTCCTGGCCCCGCCTCTTCGCTGATTGCTACTAGGTCCTCTCTCTCCCTGCCCCATGAGCTCTATCATACCTCGCCTTAAAACTATGTATGGTTCCCGCCTCCACTACGTCACTTTCTAGGCTATTCCACGGCCTGACTACTCTATGACTGAAGAAATACTTTCTAACATCCCTTTGATTCATCTGAGTCTTCAACTTCCAATTCTTGTGTCTGTGTCCCTTCTCTGAAACATCCAGCCTTTGTCCACCTTGTCTATTCCGCGCAGTATTTTATATGTCGTTATCATGTCTCCCCTGACCCTCCTGTCCTCCAGTGTCGTCAGGCCGATTTCCCTCAACCTTTCTTCGTAGAACAATCCCCGTAGCTCTGGGACTAGTCTTGTTGCAAACCTTTGCACTTTCTCTAATTTCTTGACGTGCTTGACTAGGTGTGGATTCCAAACTGGTGCTGCATACTCCAGTATGGGCCTGACGTAAATGGTATACAGAGTCTTAAACGAATCCTTACTGAGGTATCGGAACGCTATCCGTAGGTTTGCCAGGCGCCCGTATGCTGCAGCAGTTATCTGATTGATGTTCGCCTCAGGAGATATGCTCGGTGTTATACTCACCCCCAGATCTTTTTCCTTGAGTGAGGTAGGTGTGTGTGTGTGTGTGTGTGTGTGTGTGTGTGTGTCTTATCTCCTTTTCTCTAACTGCACTCCCCATTTTCCTAGAGTGAACGCCCGAACATGGTGACGAGAGCCGGGAGTGTGGCCACTAGGCCAGGGCCAGTGGCTTACCCGCAGTGAATCTGTCACAGACGGGGTAACAGGAAGCTTGGATGCAGTAGACGACCGTGGCTTGAGAGAATTATTGTAAGAGCCTTGATAATGGTGGGAAATGGTGATGCCTTCCTTTTTCTCTTTAGCATGTTATACAGTTTTTATCATGCTAAACTCTTAATTACGTTACAAACACGTGGATGTGCATTCGACATTATCATGTCATGAAAAGCCCATCATTTTAGAAAATATAGAATTTGAATATATATATATATATATATATATATATATATATATATATTATATATATTATATATATTATATATATTATATATATATATTATATATATTATATATATTATATATATATATTATATATATAAATATATTACATATTTATATATATTATATATATTATATATATAAATATATTATATATTTATATATATATATACATATATATAAATATATATATATATATATACATATATATAAATATATTATATATATATACATATATATAAATATATTATATATATATACATATATATAAATATATTATATATATATACATATATATAAATATATTATATATATACATATATATAAATATATTATATATATATATATATAAATATATTATATATTATATATATATATAAATATATATATATATATATATATATACATATATATATATAAATATATATATATATATATACATAAATATATATATATAAATATATATATATATATATATATATATATATATATATATAATATATATATATATATATATATATATATATATATATATATATATATATATATATATATAATATATATATATATATATATATATATATATATATAATATATATATAAGTAGTCAACTTTTCTTCTGGGGGAGGAACTTCCGGTTTGGGCCTTTCACTGGGCGAGGAACTTCCGGTTTAGGCCTTCCACTGAGCGAGGTATCCGGTCTAGGACCAGCAGCTGGAGGGTCACCTTTTCACACCTAGGTGTTACTTCCGGTTTTGACCATGACCTCGCCCTCGAGACTACCTCACCCTTGACCCCCCAACCAATACCCCCACCCCCCACGACCCCCCGCCTTGCGACCCCGCCGTCGCGCCGCGCGCCCGCGCACCCGCGCGCCCCGCCCCGCCGCCCCGCGCGCCCGCGCACCCGCGCGCCCCGCCCCGCCGCCCCGCGCGCCCCGCCCCACCCCGCGCGCCCGCCCGCGCCCCTTCGCGCCTTCTGCTGCGCCTTCTGCAGCGTCGTCCGGATCGCCCCCGCGCCTCGAATTTTTTTCCGATTTTTGTCGAATTTTTTTTGAATTTCATTTTCTTGTGCTCTCCATCTCCTCAGATCAAATTTTTGAGGTTCCCCCTCTCACTTTCACCCCCACCCCAAAATTTCTCGATATTACCAAGTTTTTGCATTCCCCCCTATGGGGGTTTCTCCATCTCCTCAGATCAAATTTTTAAGGTTCCCCCTCCCACTTTCACCCCCCAATCCCAAAAATTTCTCGATAATACAAGTTTTGGATTCCCCCCTATGGGGGTTTTGAATTTCTTATGATCACCTTGGATCAAATTTTTGGATTACCCCTCCCACTTTCACCCACCCCCCACCTCAAATTTCTCGATAATACAAGTTTTGGATTCCCCCCTATGGGGTTTTCGAAATTCTCCAATTCCTCGGATCAAGTTTTTTGGATACCCCTCCTTTCACCCCCCCATCCCCAAATTTTCTCGATAATACAAGTTTTGGATACTCCCCCCTATGAGGTTCTCAATATCAAAGTCTCCACTTCCTCGGATCCCCCTCCCACTTTCACTCCCACCTCAAATTTCTCGACAATACCAAGACTCCATCTCCTCGGATCGAGTTTTTTGGATCCTCCCTA
>NC_091332.1:15389017-15402769 GCF_038502225.1 Cherax quadricarinatus | reverse complement strand
TATTATGTGTGTGTATAAGATATGTTTTCAGTTGATGGTGATCATGTACTAAGTGTTTGCGTATTAGGTTTGTGTTCATGCTTTTTTTTTTTATGCGCCAAATGGGGAGGGAGTTCTTGGTTATAGTGATTTGAGGGGATTTCTATAAAAAGGATGTTAGATGGTGATGTTAAACTTAGTTTTCTGGTGATTTTGACGGTGATTGGTAGTATTCAGTGGTGATTTGGTAGTAATCAGTAGTGTTTTTTTGGGAGTATTCGGAGGTGTTTGATGGTGTTTTTTTGAAGGTGTTCAAATGATGTGCAGAGCATTTTTTTGAAGAAGATCAGTGGTGTTCAGAGTTGGTTCAAAGTTAGTCAGTGTTTAGGTTAGGTTAGGATAGGTTAGGTTAGGATAAGTTAGGTTAGGTTAGGTTAGGTTAGGTTAGGTTAGGTTAGGTTAGGTTAGGTTAGGTTGGGACGGGTTAGGATAGGTTAGGTTAGGTTAGGTTAGGTTCGGTAGGTTAGGTAAGGTTAGGTTAGATTAAGTTAGGTAGTATTCGAGGTGTTTGATGGAGTTAGGTTAGGTTAGGATAGGTTAGGTTAGGTTAGGTTAGAGGTGTTTGATGGAGTTAGGTTGGGTTAGGTTAGGTTAGGTTAGGTTAGGATAGAGGTGATTGATGGAGTTAGGTTAGGTTCGGTTAGGTGAGGTTAGGTTAGGTTAGGAATTAGGTTAGGTTAGGTTAGGTTAGGTTAGGATAGACAGTTGGTCTGGAAAGAGATGATTTTCTACCTTGGATGTTACCCGCATTACATGGCGCCTGTCTGTCCTGAGTTGACGCAGGTGTTATGTTCTACCTTGGGTGTGAAGCGCATTACACCATGTGTTGGGGTGACCCACAATGAGTCTCTCAGAGCGAGGACAGTGCTTCTATTCGGAAATCGAGTAAATATTTCTACCATTGAGTGTGTTTTACCAACAAGAAAATAATGTTCGATTTTACGATAAAGTTTTCAAAACTAATTTGGATATATCCAAAATGGAGTCGTTCAAAGTAATTCTGGAGTACTCAAATAGTGTTTTGGGGGTGTTCCAATATATTTTAGGATAGGTTCGGCTAGGTTAGGTTGGATTAGGATAAGATAGGTTAGGTTAGGTTAGGTAATGGTTAGGCAAGGTTAGATTAGGATAAGATAGGTTAGGTAAGGTTAGGTTAGGTTGGATTAGGATAAGATAGGTTAGATTATGTTAGGTAAGGTTAGGTTAGGTTAGGTTAGGATAAGTTAGGTAAGGTTAGGATAGGTTAAGTTAGGTTAGGGTAGGTTTGGTTAGGTTAGGTTAGGTTAGGTAAAGTTAGGTTAGGTTAGGCTAGGTTATGTTAGGTAAGGTTAGGTTAGGGTAGGTTCGGTAAGGTTAGGATAGGTTAGGTTAGGTTAAGTTAGGTTAGCGTAGGTTCGGTAAGGTTAGGTTAGGTTAAATTAGGTTAGGGTAGGTTCGGTTAGGTTAGGTTAGGTTAGGTTAGGTTAGGTTAGGATAGGTTAGGGTAGGTTAGGTTAGGGTAGGTTAGGTTAGGATAAGTTAGGTAAGGTTAGGTTAGGTTCGGTTAGGTTAAGTTAGGTTATGTTAGGTAAGGTTAGGTTAGGTAAGGTTAAGATAGGTTAGGTTAGGCTAGGTTAGGTTAGGTAAGGTTAGGTTAGGGTAGGTTAGGTAAGGTTAGGTTAGGTAAGGTTAGGTTAGGTTAGGTAAGGTTAGGTTAGGTTATGTTAGGTTAAGTTAGGTTAGGGTAGGTTAGGTTAGGTAAGGTTAGGTTAGGTAAGGTGTGTGTGTGTGAATATCTTGGTTACAGTGATTTTAGTGGATTTGAGATGCATTTGTGGATGTGAAATGTGATTTTTTTGTGTGTGTGTTCAGAAGAGGTATGTTGGGAGATGGGTGAGTGGATGTGAAGAAATGCGGGTGAGATGGAGAGGGGTATGGGGAGTTAGGTTAGGTTAGGATAAGTTAGGTAAGGTTAGGATAGGTTAAGTTAGGTTAGGGTAGGTTTGGTTAGGTTAGGTTAGGTAAAGTTAGGTTAGGTTAGGGTAGGTTATGTTAGGTAAGGTTAGGTTAGGGTAGGTTCGGTAAGGTTAGGATAGGTTAGGTTAGGTTAAGTTAGGTTAGGGTAGGTTCGGTAAGGTTAGGTTAGGTTAAATTAGGTTAGGGTAGGTTCGGTTAGGTTAGGTTAGGTTAGGTTAGGACAGGTTAGGTTAGGTTAGGTTAGGTTAGGTTAGGTTAGGTTAGGCTAGGTTAGGTTAGGTTAGGTTAGGTTAGGTTAGGTAAGGTGTGTGTGTGTGAATATCTTGGTTACAGTGATTTTAGTGGATTTGAGATGCATTTGTGGATGTGAAATGTGATTTTTTTGTGTGTGTGTTCAGAAGAGGTATGTTGGGAGATGGGTGAGTGGATGTGAAGAATGCGGGTGAGATGGAGAGGGGTATGGGGAGGGTTGTAATTAGAAATATGGAGAGATTTTACTGAATATAAAGGTAATGTGTGAATATTTTAAAAAGAAATTATAGAATTGAAAAGTTATGATATATTGGAAAAAGAATGGAGGGGGTGTTGAAAACATGTCGCAATAGTTGGGTATGGAAGTGTTTCAGTGTTGATTGGAAATGTTCGAAGGTGTTTTCTGAAGGTGTTCAAGAGTGTTTTGAAGGTGTCAAAGGTGTTTTGAAGGTGTTCAAAGGTGTTTTGAAGGTGTTGAAGGGTGTTTTGATTGAATTCAGCGGTGTTTTAGTAGTATTCAGTGGTGTAATTGGGAGTACTCAAATTGTGTTTTTTGGAAGTGTTTCAGTGTTGATTGGAAATGTTCAAAGGTGTTTTTGAAAGTGTTCAAGAGTGTTTTGAAGGTGTTCAAGGGAGTTTGAAGGTGTTGAAGGGCGTTTTGATTGAATTCAGCGGTGTTTTAGTAGTAATCAGTGGTGTAATTGGGAGTACTCAAATAGTGTTTTGGAAATGTTCATGGGTGTTGTGGGATGTGGGTGTTGTGGGTGTTGTTGTCGAATTAGAGTTACCGAAAAAGATGATATAAGTGGGTTGTGATGAAATTAGTTTAAAAACGATATTCAAAGGTGTTTGAAGGTGTTCAAGGGTGTTTATGTGAGTATTCAAATGATTATGAGAGTGTTTTTGGGGGTGTTCAAAGTAAAGTGTTTGAGTTAGTTTTTGTGACTTTTTTCTGATGTATTGTGTCCCCTTAATAACTTTAATGAACTAAAAGGGTAAAAAACGAGAAAATGCCTAGTCTGGAGACTGAGGGATGAGTTGTAATTTAATGAAAGTGCAGATAAATTAGAGATGTCAAATCTTATTTGGGAGTACTCAAATAGTGTTTTGGAAATGTTCAAAGGTGTTTTGAGTGTGTTCAAATGTTGTTTTTGAAGGTGTTCAAGGGTGTTTTGAAGGTGTTCAAAGGTGTTTTGAGGTTATTCAAAGGTGTTTTGAAGGTGTTCAAGGGTGTTTTGAAGGTGTTCAAAGGTGTTTTGAGGTTATTCAAAGGTGTTTTGAAGGTGTTCAAGGGTGTTTATGTGAGTATTCAAAGGTGTTCAAAGGTGTTTTGAAGGTGTTGAAGGGTGTTTTGATTGAATTCATCGGTGTTTTAGTAGTATTCAGTGGTGTAATTGGGAGTACTCAAATAGTGTTTTGGAAATGTTCAAAGGTGTTTTTGAAGGTGTTCAAGAGTGTTTTGAAGGTGTTCAAGGGTGTTTGAAGGTGTTGAAGGGTGTTTTGATTGAATTCAGCGGTGTTTTAGTAGTAATCAGTGGTGTAATTGGGAGTACTCAAATTGTGTTTTTTGGAAGTGTTTCAGTGTTGTTTGGAAATGTTCAAAGGTGTTCAAAGGTGTTTTGAGTGTGTTCAAATGTTGTTTTTTTTTGAAGGTGATCAAGGGTGTTTTGAAGGTGTTCAAGGGTGTTTTGAAGGTGTTCAAATGATTATGAGAGTGCTTTGAAGGTGTTTTGAAGGTGTTCAAGGGTGTTTATGTGAGTATTCAAAGGTGTTTTGAAGGTGTACAAATGATTATGAGAGTACTTATGAAGGTGTTCAAATGATGTGCAAGAGTACTTATGAAGGTGTTCTGGGAGTATTCAGAGGTGATTTGGGGGTGTTCGAATGATGTTTTTGGAGTAATTCAGTGTTGTTTGGAAATGTATAAAGGTATTTTTTGTGAGTATTCAAATGATTTATGAGAGTGTTTTGAAGATGTTCAAAAGTAAAAGTGCGTATTTAACTTCGTAATATGTAAAATTGTGAGTAGTGAATTTAACGAAAGTGGATGTAAGCGATGTGGTGACTTTCTGATGCATGTGTCCCCTTATTAACTTTAATGAACTAAAAGGGTTAAAACGAGAAAAATTGGGGGTTATGAGTGAAAATTGTGAGGTGATGGTTGGAGTGTGAGGGTTTGGGAGGGTGGGTAAAAGGGTAGACAAGATTCAACCTGTGTGCGCGGTCATCACGTGACGTCACTACTATGTTCCCTTATTATCTTGAATGAACTAAAAGGACCGACCTGATTCAACCTGTGTGCGCGTGGTCCTTTTTAGTTCATTTAACTTAATGAGAGGAATACTGACCGCCGAGTAAACGCTTTTTTTTAGTTCATTTTAACTTAATGAGAGGAAACTTTTAGTTCATTTGACTTAATGAGAGGAAACTTTTAGTTCATTTTAAAATAATAAGGGGAAGATGTTTAGACCTGTAGTAAGCATGCCCCCATAGGAGGAGTTCATTTGAATGCTTACCCCCAGAGGGGGGATTCCAAAAACCTTGATCCAAGGAGATGGAGAATTTCGAAAACCCCATAGGGGGGGAATCCAAAAACTTGTATTATCGAGAAATTTTGGGGTGGGAGTGAAAGTGTGAGGGGTAATCCAAAAATTTGATCCAAGGAGATGGAGAATTTCGAAAACCCATAGGGAGGATCCAAAAAACTCGATCCGAGGAGATGGAGTCTTGGTATTGTCGAGAAATTTGAGGTGGGAGTGAAAGTGGGAGGGGGATCCGAGGAAGTGGAGACTTTGATATTGAGAACCTCATAGGGGGGAGTATCCAAAACTTGTATTATCGAGAAAATTTGGGGATGGGGGGGTGAAAGGAGGGGTATCCAAAAAACTTGATCCGAGGAATTGGAGAATTTCGAAAACCCCATAGGGGGGAATCCAAAACTTGTATTATCGAGAAATTTGAGGTGGGGGGTGGGTGAAAGTGGGAGGGGTAATCCAAAAATTTGATCCAAGGTGATCATAAGAAATTCAAAACCCCCATAGGGGGGAATCCAAAACTTGTATTATCGAGAAATTTTTGGGATTGGGGGGTGAAAGTGGGAGGGGGAACCTTAAAAATTTGATCTGAGGAGATGGAGAATTTCGAAAAACCCATAGGGGGGATCCAAAAACTTGGTAATATTGAGAAATTTTGGGATGGGGGTGAAAGTGAGAGGGGGAACCTCAAAAAATTTGATCCGAGGAGATGGAGAAACCCCCATAGGGGGGAATGCAAAAACTTGGTAATATTGAGAAATTTTTTGGGGATGGGGGGTGGAAGGAGGGGCAATCCAAAAAACCTTGATCCAAGGAGATGGAGAGCACAAGAAAATGAAATTCAAAAAAAATTCGAAAAAAATCGGAAAAAAATTCGAGGCGCGGGGGCGATCCGGACGACGCTGCAGAAGGCGCAGCAGAAGGCGCGAAGGGGCGCGGGCGGGCGCGCGGGGTGGGGCGGGGCGCGCGGGGCGGCGGGGCGGGGCGCGCGGGTGCGCGGGCGCGCGGGGCGGCGGGGCGGGGCGCGCGGGTGCGCGGGCGCGCGGCGCGACGGCGGGGTCGCTAGGCGGGGGGTCGTGGGGGTGGGGGTATTGGTTGGGGGGGCACGGGTGAGGTAGTCTCGAGGGCGAGGTCATGGTCAAAACCGGAAGTAACACCTAGGTGTGAAAAGGTGACCCTCCAGCTGCTGGTCCTAGACCGGATACCTCGCTCAGTGGAAGGCCTAAACCGGAAGTTCCTCGCCCAGTGAAAGGCCCAAACCGGAAGTTCCTCCCCCAGAAGAAAAGTTGACTACTTATATATATATATATATATATATATATATATATATATATAAATATATATACCGCTGCTTCACTTCCTTGAGAGACCCCAAAGCCAAGCTGGTTTGGTTGAAGCATCATGGCTGCCTGTGCACGAATACTTCGGACAGCAGCTTTGGATACGAGGCGGCGTAAGGTGTTGCCTACTGCAATTGGCCGAATTCCTCCATCCTTCTTTTTAAGTGCACAAAGTGTTGCACCAAAAAAGAAAGGTCTAATTTCATCAGGGATCAGACCAGCCAAGGAATTGTTGACGAACCTTGTGATCTCTGAAAGCAGTGTCTCTGCAATTTCCCCAATAACTGGATTAACCATTTCCTTTAAATGCTGTGGCCTTATTCCAGTGTAACCCCCAGCAGAGCCAGATGGGAACGACATTATTGCTTTGTAAATGTCTGAGTCTTCCACTATCAATGGTTCCATAGTGGGGACAGAGGTGTTGGAACTGTTGGTGCCTCTGGTTTCCCTGGCAGGGTGCTTTCCTCTAAGTGCTTCAGCCGTGTCAGCATCCCTGGGAGCAACTGTATCTTCACTGGTAATAATTCTTATTGCCCCCACTGTGTTGCCCTCTTCAATATATATATATATATATATATATATATATATATATATATATATATATATATATATATATAAAGGGAGGGAGGGGGTAAAGGAGGTTTTGTGTGCGAGGGGCTTGGACTTCCAGCAGGCATGCATGAGCGTGTTTGATAGGAGTGAATGGAGACAAATGGTTTTTAATACTTGACGTGCTGTTGGAGTGTGAGCAAAGTAACATTTATGAAGGGATTCAGGGAAACCGGCAGGCCGGACTTGAGTCCTGGAGATGGGAAGTACAGTGCCTGCACTCTGAAGGAGGGGTGTTAATGTTGCAGTTTAAAAACTGTAGTGTAAAGCACCCTTCTGGCAAGACAGTGATGGAGTGAATGATGGTGAAAGTTTTTCTTTTTCGGGCCACCCTGCCTTGGTGGGAATCGGCCAGTGTGATAATAAAATATATATACATATATATATATATATATATATATATATATATATATATATATATATATATATATACATATATATATATATATATATATATATATATATATATATATATATACATATATATATATATATATATATATATATATATATATATATATATATATATATATATATATATATATAATATATATATATATATATATATATTATATATATACATACATATATATATAATATATATATATATATATATATATATATATATATATATATATATTATATATATATATATATTATATATATATACATATATATATATATATATATATATATATATATATATATATATATATATATATATATATATATGTACATATATATATATATATATTATATATATACATATGTATATATGTACATGTATATATATATATATATGTACATATATACATACATATATATTATATATATACATATATATGTATATATGTACAATATATATATATATATATATATATATATATATTATATATATATATATATATATATATATATATATATATATATATATATATATATATATATATATATATATATATATATATATATATGTCGTGCCGAATAAGCAGAACTTGCAATCTTGGCTTAAATAGCAACGCTCATCTTGCCATATAGGACAAATGAAAATTTGTGTATGCAATAATTTCGCCAAAATCATTCTGAACCTAACAAAAAAAATATATTTGATTGTGTTTGTTTAGTACTAAATTATTGTAAACGTATTTAAAATATATTTAGTTTAGTTAGGCTAAAATAAATTGCTCTTGTTATAATAAGGTTAGGCAAGTTTTTTAAGATTCTTTTGGTGCAAAATTAAAAAAATTTACATTAACATTAATGAAAAAAATATATCTTTAAACATATAAGAGAAAATTTTCGAAAGGACTTAATTTTAAATGAGTTCTTGCTAATTGACCAATTTTACATATTCGGCACGACATTATATATATATATATATACATATATATATATATATATATATATATATATATATATATATATATATATATATATATATATATATATATATATATATATATATATATATAAATATGTCGTGCCGAATAGGCAGAACTTGCGATCTTGGCTTAAATAGCAACGCTCATCTTGCCATATAAGACAAGTGAAAATTTGTGTATGCAATAACTTCGCCAAAATCATTCTGAACTTAACGAAAAAAATATATTTCACTGTGTTTGTTTAGTATTAAATTATTGTAAACAAATCTAAAATATATTTAGTTGGGTTAGGCTAAAATAAATTGCGCTTGTTATAATAAGGTTAGGTAAGTTTTCTAAGATTCTCTTGTTGAAAAAATTAAAAATTTTTACATTAACATTAATGAAAAAAATATATCTTTAAACGTATAAAAGAAAATTTCAGAAAGGACTTAATTTTAAATGAGTTCTTGCTAATTGACCAGTTTTACATATTCGGCACGACATTATATATATATATATATATCTTTCTTTCAACACACCAGCCGTATCCCACTAAGCCAGGGTGGCCCAAAAAGAAAAACGAAAGTTTCTCTTTTAAATTTAGTAATTTACACGGGAGGAGGGGTTACTAGCCCCTTGCTCCCGGCATTTTAGTTGCCTCTTACAACACGCATGGCTTACGGAGGAAGAATTCTGTTCCATTTCCCAATGGAGATAAGAGGAAAAAAACAAGAACAAGAACTAGAAAGAAAATAGAAGAATATCCAGAGGGGTGTGTATATATATGCTTGTACACGTATGTGTATTGTGACCTAAGTGTAAGTAGAAGTAGCAAGACGTACCTGAAATCTTGCATGTTCAAGAGACAGAAAAAAGGACACCAGCAATCTTACCATCATGTAAAACAATTACAGGTTTTCGTTTTACACTCACTTGGCAGGACGGTAGTACCTCCCTGGGCGGTTGCTGTCTACCAACCTACTACCTAGGATAGATTATATATATATATATATATATATAACCCTTTATATATATCTATATATATATATATATATATATATATATATATATATATATATATATATATATATATATATATATATATATATATATATGTCGTGCCGAATAGGCAGAACTTGCCATCTTGGCTTAAATAGCAACGCTCATCTTGCCATATAGGACAAGTGAAAATTTGTGTATGCAATAATTTCGCCAAAATCTTTCTGAACCTAACGAAAAAAATATATTTGATTGTGTTTGTTTAGTACTAAATTACTGTAAACGTATTTAACATATATTTAGCTGGGTTAGGCTAAAATAAACTGCTCTTGTTATAAGGTTAGGTAAGTTTTCTAAGATTCTTTTGGTGCAAAAATATAAATTTTTGCATTAACATTAATGAAAAAAATATATCTTTAAACGTATAAGAGAAAATTTCAGAAAGGACTTAATTTTAAATGAGTTCTTGCTAATTGACCAGTTTTACATATTCGGCACGACATACATTATATATATATATATATATATATATATATATATATATATATATATATATATATATATATATATATATATATATATATATATATATATATATATATATATATATGTCGTGCCGAATAGGCAGAACTTGCGATCTTGGCTTCAATAGCTACGCTCATCTTGCCATACAAGAAAAGCGAAAATTAGTGTATGCAATAATTTCGCCAAAATCATTATGAACCTAACGAAAAAAATATATTTCACTGTGTTTGTTTAGTATTAAATTATTGTAAACAAATCTAAAATATATTTAGTTGGGTTAGGCTAAAATAAATTGTTCTTGTTATAATAAGGTTAGGTAAGTTTTCTAAGTTCCTTTTGATGCAAAATTATAAATTTTTACATCAAGATTAATGAAAAAAAATATATATTTAAACGTATAAGAGAAAATTTTAGAAAAGACTTAATTTTAAGTGAGTTCTTGACCAGTTTTACATATTCGGCACGACATTATATATATATATATATATATATATATATATATATATATATATATATATATATATATATATATATATATATATATATATATATATATTATATATATATATATATTATATATATATATATATTATATATATATATATATATATATTATATATATATATATATATTATATATATATATATATATATTATATATATATATATATATATTATATATATATATATATTATATATATATATATATATTATATATATATATATATTATATATATATATATATATATATTATATTTTTTTATATATATATATATATATATATATATATATATATATATATATATATATATATATATATATATATATATATGTCGTACCGAATAGGCAGAACTTGCGATCTTGGCTTAAATAGCAACGCTCATCTTGCCATATAAGACAAGCCAAAATTTGTGTATGCAATAATTTCGCCAAAATCATTCTGAACCTAACGAAAAAAAATTATTTCACTGTGTTTGTTTAGTATTAAATTATTGTAAACAAATCTAAAATATATTTAGTTGGGTTAGGCTAAAATAAATTGTTCTTATAATAAGGTTAGGTAAGTTTTCTAAGATTCTTTTGGAAAAAAATAAAAAAAATTACATAAACATTAATGAAAAAATATATCTTTAATTGTATAAGAGAAAATTTTAGAAAGGACTTAATTTTAAGTGAGTTCTTGCTAATTGACCAGTTTTACATATTCGGCACGACATATATACACACACACACATTGTGTGTGTGTTTGTGTGTGTTTAATAACATTAGTTCTTTTATGCTTATTATTTGTCATGTTACCTTTATACATTACATAAATTCTGTTTTAATAATTTTCTCTTCGCGTTCTATTTTCTTCATCACCTTCCATCGTTGTCACCTCCTCACCCTCCTTCGTCTCCGTTGATCGTCAAGTATTCCTTCACACTTATTTCCTATCTGTCCATTTTTCTCTTAATCCTCTTTAGCTATTATTCTGCCACCAACGGAATATGATGCCGTCGCTGCCGCCGTTGCCTTCCCCTTTGCCACCGCCACTGCTGCCTTCCCTGCCGCCGCCGCCACCTTCTACTTTATCTCACTAGAGGCGGAAAATTGAATTCTTTGGCAAAATATGACGACTGTCACCGTCACTTTGATCAGGCCTAAGTCAGGGCTCCCGTGCTGGTGAAAAGTGTGATGTCCGATTCTATACCTTTCGCTCACCTATCTCAAACCCGTTTTTCCCGCCCTCTCCCCCCCCTCCCTCCCTCCCTCTCTCTCTCTCTCCGTAAACGATAGAACACGAGAACGGAACATGAAAAGTCTTGAGTGGGGAAGGAGGATTGAGGAAAGGAAGGAAGTGAATCGTAAAGTGAGGAGCGTGAGAGAAGGGAGGGAGAAGGGAGAGGAGAAAGGTGGAAGGAGATAAGAGTGAAGAGTAGATATGGGAGAAAAGACGAGATATTAGAGAAAAGAAATTAAAACAAGAGGTGAGGGGATAGTGTGGGGAGAGACAAGGCCAAAAGAAGAGAAAAGTGGAGAGAAGAGGAAATGGGGAAAGAAAAATGAAGGGAAAAGAAAGAGGGGAGGGAAAAAAAGGGAGGAAGAGCTTCCCCTCCAGCAGGTACGGTAAGCTAAGGAAGGGAACGAAGGACAGTGCTCCCTCAGACTGTTGCAAAGCCCTTCATTGGAGATTAATTTGAGATTTGCTCCGTCTCGCCTGCCACAGACTTATGTTCGACTTCACCGGAAATCAACCTTTCGTGGTCTATTTTCTGTAATAAATCTCATGTCCAATTTCTTAAGGTTGTACGGCAGATGGTTGTAGGTAGTGGTGGTGGTAGTAAGTAGTGGTTGTGGTGAGTATTGGTAGTGCGTGTTGGTGGTGATGGTGGTGGTAAGTAGTGGTGGTGGTGTCAACAATTAAATATCCAACACTGGAATCAACTTAAATAACAAAAAGGCACAATACCGTGACTGGAACAATACACAAATAACCCGCACATAAAAGAGAGAAGCTTACGACGACGTTTCGGTCCGACTTGGACCATTGACAAAGTCACACTGTGTGACTTTGTCAATGCTCCAAGTCGGACCGAAACGTCGTCGTAAGCTTCTCTCTTTCATGTGCGGGTTATTTGTGTACTGGAATCAACTTATTTACATGTTATTCTTTTGACTCTTATCAATAGTTACACTAGATGATGCGAGTATGTGTAAACGAAGGAAATCGCTCAGGTATTTCTGTTAGATTAATTGATTAGAATATTACAGTGAAAACTAAAACACATAAATACCTTCCACCAACACATGTGCGTTCAAGGATGGGGTTAGGAGCTAAAACTCAACCCCTGAAACCACATATAGGCAAATAAATATATGTAAGTACCTATTCGGCACGACATATATATGACGTGCCGAATAGGTAAAACTGGTCAATTAGCAAGAACTCATTTAAAATTAAGTCCTTTCTAAAATTTTCTCTTATACGTTTAAAGATATATATTTTTCATTAATGTTAATGTAAAAAATTTTAACTTTGCTACAAAGGAATCTTAGAAAACTTACCTAACCTTATTATAACAAGAACAATTTATTTTAACCTAACCCAACTAAATATATTTTAGATTTGTTTACAATAATTTAATACTAAACAAACACAGTGAAATATATTTTTTTCGTTAGGTTTAGTATGATTTTGGCGAAATTATTGCATACACAAATTTTCACTTGTCCTATATGGCAAGATGAACGTTGCTATTTAAGCCAAGATCGCAAGTTCTGCCTATTCGGCACGACACATATATATATATATATATATATACACACACACACACACACACACGTACACACTGGTATATGTGAAAGACATAGCGGAAGAAATAGACTCAAAAGTGTCCCTGTTTTTGCAGATGTGAAATTAATGAGGTGAATTCAGTCGGAGGAGGACAAGGCAGGACGACAGAGGGATCTGGACAGGCTGCAGGCCTAGTCCAGTAACTGGCTCCTGGAGTTCAACCCCACCAAGTGCAAAGTCATGAAGATCGGGGAAGGGAAAAGAAGACCGCAGACAGAATACAGTCTAGGTGGCCAAAGACTACAAACTTCGCTCAAGGAGTGCGTATAATACCGCGCACATCTCCTGAGGTGCACATCAAACAACTGCTGCAGCATATGGGCGACTAGCGAACCTAAGATTAGCATTCCGGCATCTTAATAAGGAGTCGTTCCTGGACCCTGTACACCGTGTAAGTCAGGCCCATATTCGAGTATGCACCTCCAGTTTGGAACCCACACATGCCCAAGCACGTCAGGAAACCAAAGAATGTGCAAAGGTTTGCAACGGGACTAGTCCCGGAACTAAGGGGCATGCCCTAAGAGGAGAGGTTAAGAGAACTCGACCTGACGACACTGGAGGGCATAAGGGACAACATGATAACGACATATAAAATACCAACTCAGGTGAGTCACAGGGATGTTAGAAAGTGTTTCTTCAGTCACAGAGTTGTCAGAAAGTGGAACAGTCTGGAAAGTGGTGTAGAGGCAGGTACCATACAAAGCTTTGTGAAGTTGTATGATAAAGCTCGTGGAGCAAGAAGAGAGTGGACCTAGTGGCGACCAGTGAAGAGGCGGGGCCAGGAGATGTGAATCGATC
>NC_091332.1:15216517-15384017 GCF_038502225.1 Cherax quadricarinatus | reverse complement strand
CCTAAGTGCACCACTCACTCTTTTTCCCTCATCAATTCTATGATTCACCTCATCTTTCATAGACCCATCCGCTGACACGTCCACTCCCAAATATCTGAATACGTTCACCTCCTCCATACTCTCTCCCTCCAATCTGATATTCAATCTTTCATCACCTAATCTTTTTGTTATCCTCATAACCTTACTCTTTCCTGTATTCACCTTTAATTTTCTTCTTTTGCACACCCTACCAAATTCATCCACCAATCTCTGCAACTTCTCTTCAGAATCTCCCAAGAGCACAGTGTCATCAGTAAAGAGCAGCTTTGACAACTCCCACTTTGTGTGTGATTCTTTATCTTTTAACTCCACGCCTCTTGCCAAGACCCTCGCATTTACTTCTCTTACAACCCCATCTATAAATATATTAAACAACCACGGTGACATCACATCCTTGTCTAAGGCCTACTTTTACTGGGAAAAAATTTCCCTCTTTCCTACATACTCTAACTTGAGCCTCACTATCCTCGTAAAAACTCTTCACTGCTTTCAGTAACCTACCTCCTACACCATACACTTGCAACATCTGCCACATTGCCCCCCTATCCACCCTGTCATACGCCTTTTCCAAATCCATAAATGCCACAAAGACCTCTTTAGCCTTATCTAAATACTGTTCACTTATATGTTTCACTGTAAACACCTGGTCCACACACCCCCTACCTTTCCTAAAGCCTCCTTGTTCATCTGCTATCCTATTCTCCGTCTTACTCTTAATTCTTTCAATTATAACTCTACCATACACTTTACCAGGTACACTCAACAGACTTATCCCCCTATAATTTTTGCACTCTCTTTTATCCCCTTTGCCTTTATACAAAGGAACTATGCATGCTCTCTGCCAATCCCTAGGTACCTTACCCTCTTCCATACATTTATTAAATAATTGCACCAACCACTCAAAAACTATATCCCCACCTGCTTTTAACATTTCTATCTTTATCCCATCAATCCCGGCTGCCTTACCCCCTTTCATTTTACCTACTGCCTCACGAACTTCCCCCACACTCACAACTGGCTCTTCCTCACTCCTACAAGATGTTATTCCTCCTTGCCCTATACACGAAATCACAGCTTCCCTATCTTCATCAACATTTAACAATTCCTCAAAATATTCCTTCCATCTTCCCAATACCTCTAACTCTCCATTTAATAACTCTCCTCTCCTATTTTTAACTGACAAATCCATTTCTTCTCTAGGCTTTCTTAACTTGTTAATCTCACTCCAAAACTTTTTCTTATTTTCAACAAAATTTGTTGATAACATCTCACCCACTCTCTCATTTGCTCTCTTTTTACATTGCTTCACCACTCTCTTAACTTCTCTCTTTTTCTCCATATACTCTTCCCTCCTTGCATCACTTCTACTTTGTAAAAACTTCTCATATGCTAACTTTTTCTCCCTTACTACTCTCTTTACATCATCATTCCACCAATCGCTCCTCTTCCCTCCTGCACCCACTTTCCTGTAACCACAAACTTCTGCTGAACACTCTAACACTACATTTTTAAACCTACCCCATACCTCTTCGACCCCATTGCCTATGCTCTCATTAGCCCATCTATCCTCCAATAGCTGTTTATATCTTACCCTTACTGCCTCCTCTTTTAGTTTATAAACCTTCACCTCTCTCTTCCCTGATGCTTCTATTCTCCTTGTATCCCATCTACCTTTTACTCTCAGTGTAGCTACAACTAGAAAGTGATCTGATATATCTGTGGCCCCTCTATAAACATGTACATCCTGAAGTCTACTCAACAGTCTTTTATCTACCAATACATAATCCAACAAACTACTGTCATTTCGCCCTACATCATATCGTGTATACTTATTTATCCTCTTTTTCTTAAAATATGTATTACCTATAACTAAACCCCTTTCTATACAAAGTTCAATCAAAGGGCTCCCATTATCATTTACACCTGGCACCCCATACTTACCTACCACACCCTCTCTAAAAGTTTCTCCTACTTTAGCATTCAAGTCCCCTACCACAATTACTCTCTCACTTGGTTCAAAGGCTCCTATACATTCACTTAACATCTCCCAAAATCTCTCTCTCTCCTCTGCATTCCTCTCTTCTCCAGGTGCATACACGCTTATTATGACCCACTTCTCGCATCCAACCTTTACTTTAATCCACATAATATATATATATATATATATATGTCGTGCCGAATATGTAAAACTGGTCAATTAGCAAGAACTCATTTAAAATTAAGTCCTTTCGAAAATTTTCTCTTATACGTTTAAAGATATATTTTTTTTCATTAATGTTAATGTAAAAAAATTTAATTTTGCACCAAAAGAATCTTAGAAAACTTACCTAACCTTATTATAACAAGAGTAATTTATTTTAGCCTAACCCAACTAAATATATTTTAGATTTGTTTACAATAATTTAATACTAAACAAACTCAGTGAAATATATTTTTTTCGTTAGGTTCAGAATGATTTTGACGACATTACTGCATACACAAATTTTCACTTGTCTTATATGGCAAGATGAGCGTTGCTATTTAAGCCAAGATCGCAAGTTCTGCCTATTCGGCACGACATATATATAACACTGATCTCTGGCCGAAGATTAGTCACAGAGCTGTGAAAGGCTTAAGGAACTGAACTACAACACTAGAGGACAAAAAAAATTTGGGACGACATGATAACGACATACTAAGTACTCGAGAATTTGATAGGGTGTACAGAGAAAGAGCTGTGCAATAGGTACGCGAGAGCACAGTTGGAAGTTAAAGACAGATGAATATCAGGGATATCAGGAAGTATTTATTTAGCCTGAGGGATTGAATGATATAGACAAAGCAGCAGTGAGGCAGGTTCCATACTTAGTTTTAAGAACAGGGATGACATATCCCACGAAGCTAGGAGTAAATTCATTAAGTGGCAAGCTATGAAGCAGAGCCAGGCGACGAAACTCGACCCCTTCAACTACATGTAGGTCAGTATGCACGCACGCGCGCACTCAAGCGTGCGCAAACACGCATACACAAAAGAAAACTCGACGAAAGGAACTCAAAGTGTAAACGTCAAAATTACGCCTCGTAGCAATTGGATTTGACAAATGGGTGGCAACGCCTGGGCTCTTAGGAAATTGACCATCGCTCACTACTGATCAAGTGACCCTCGACCCGCCCCACGCTCCATATTTCCTTAATTTAATCGTTCACAGCCTTCATGTTTTCTCTCTCTCTCTCTCTCTCTCTCTCTTCCCTCCTCGTGCGCACACGAGTGATGCAAGCAGGATGTCATACCCACCACTGATAAATCTGCTAACGAAACAGCCATACATAGTATATCTTTTAATAATTTTTGTGTATGTTCAGCCTCAAGACTTTTGTAATCCATATATCCATCTCCCTCACTCTTCTCTAACGCCCTTCTTACCCCTCTCTTCCCTCTCTCATAACACTTTTCATTATGCAGCCTACCTGTTTTCACCCTTTCCACTCTTTTGCATTTCAACTTTATTACACCTTACCTCCCTCCCTCCCCTTTTTCTTCAATCCTGTTTACTATATCCGGCGTATCTACTTTCACCCTTTCCTCTCTCTCTCCCATTTATACACCCTGCCTACCTCCCTTCCTCTTCTCTCCATTCACTATCCCATCCTTTTTCTACATCATGCTTTCCTATCTTATCTCTCTTTTTAATCTCCCTTTCTCTATACTCACCCTAATTCCATTTCCACTTCCATCCCTCCACCATCCCACTCTTTATCTACAACCGGTCTACCTATTTTCGTCTCACCCTTCTTTACACCCTTCGTACCTCCCTCTTCCCTAGAGGGAATCAGCGAGGCTAGGGCAGCTGGTTATTACAATGAAGTTAAGTGACGAGACGCGGAGGCAAGACGATGTCGATCTACAAGTGCGAGAGACCCTGCAATCTCACTCCTTCATAAGTGACCTGACCCTCTGAACCATTCATCCACACTTCCTAGACCAGTAGATAACTGAACACATCGACTGCTGGTTATGGGATTGATTACTTCAAAGTCTTCCTGACCTTCAACCATTCTTCTCAGTAATGGAATAAGGAAGCAATGGTTGGCGAAACGTTTCCACAATAAAGATACCCAAGTGTTGCACAAGTGTCTAATTCATCTTCTCATAGAGCAGACTAGAGAGCGCAGCGATCCACCTACAACAAACGTCTAAGGAACCTTCTGGCCCCTACGTACTGACTCGCTCTTAGAAAGTGATTGGCTCTGTGAGTGTGTTTGTCGAGGTTAGAGTGTCACTGAAAGGGGTATAAATTCATGTTCGTTTCCTTGATAATTGTGCAAGATTGGTGACTAACTTAATATGTAATTAACAAGATAGGACTATTATTAGTTATTTAATAAGGCATGTTAGGGATTGAGTATTAATAACCAGACAGAACTATTATTATTATTGCTGTTATTGTTAGCATTTTTATTACAATCAACAATCTTCTCTGTTATTTCCTCTCAAGAATCCTTTATATCACTAATAGGAGGGAGAGAGAGAGAGAGAGAGAGAGAGAGAGAGAGAGAGAGAGAGAGAGAGAGAGAGAGAGAGAGAGAGAGAGAGAGAGAGAGAGAGAGAGAGAGAGAGAGTGAGAGAGAGAGTGAGAGCGAGAGCGAGAGAGAGAGCGCAGCAGTGAGCCCAATAATAAATAAAAAAGTATAATCGAATAATGAAGACGATTGTACAAAAGTTACTGGTGGCGGCTGTTCCTGCTGCTGATGCTGCTCCTTACTGTGGGATGGCTGTCCCCACATAACCTATACTTTCCTTTCCTTACACTTCCTATCCATCGTTTTTTCCTTCCCTTTCCCTGCTATCATTTCCCTGCCCTCTCACTTCCTCGTATCCCCTCCATTCTTTCCTCCCCTTTTCTCACACCCCTTCCTCATCCTCTTCCATTCCCCACATCCCTCCTTTCCCCTGTATGCCCTCCTCACCCCTCACCCCAAATCAGGGCAGAGGCAGCTGCTACACACAAACGGATATCGAAAAACGTACAAACATCCCAAATCCAATAATTTACATTTTACCTCCGTTTGGTGCGTTTTTGAAGCTCTTACCCAGACCCCGTTAGTGAGAGCCCTTTCCCCCTCTCTCTCTCCCCTCGCTCTCATAACTGAAGGTTCCTTTATCTGCCATCATTCATTTCTATCGTCCTTCCTTCCTACCTTCCTTCTCTTCCTCCTATTCACTCCACTCCTTAGCTACCACCTACGCCTGGTACCCTTGGTGCGGAGGATAATTTCCTTGAATATAACGTGGATAAAGGAGCCGTTCCCAGGTGTGGTCCAAGCTGACAAATCTGAACGATCGTACTTACAGGTTAAAGCGATTTCAGTATGGGCGATCGTCAGTCTCTCAGTCTAGGAACGACTTTTTTTGCACATATTATAAATAAATTATACATATTAAAATGAATGTGTATGTGTGTAGTCACCTAGTTGTGGTTGCGGGGGTCTACTCACAGCTCCTGGCCCCGCCTCTTCTACTGGCCGCTACCCGGTCCCTCTTCCCGCTCCGTGAGCTTTATCATACCTCTTCTTAAAGCTATATATGGACCCAGCCTCCACTACATCGCTACCAAGGCTATTCCACTTCCTGACTATGACTGAAGAAATACTTCCTAACATCCCTTTGACTCATCTCAGTCTTCAACTTCCAAGAGTGACCCTTTGTTTCTGTGTCCCTTCTCTGGAACATCTCGTCAGTCCACCTTGTCTATACCGCGCAGTATTTTGTATGTCGTTATCAAGTCTCCCCTAACAGTTCCTGATCAGCCGGGCTGTGGCTCGTACGTTGGTTTGCGTGCAGCCAGCAGCAACAGCCTGGTTGATCAGGCGCTGATCCACCAGGAGGCCTGGTCACAGACCGGGCCGCGGGGGCGTTGACCCCCGAAACTCTCTCCAGGTAAACTCCAGGTAACCCTCCTGTCCTCCAGTGTCGTCAGGCCGATTTCCCTTAACCTTTCTTCGTAGGACATTCCACTTAGCTCTGGAACTAACCTTGTCGCAAACCTTTGCACTCTCTCTAATTTCTTGACGTGCTTGATCAAGTGTGAGTTCCAAACAGGTGCTGCATACTCCACTATGGGCCTGACGTACACGGTGTACAGTGTCTTGAACGATCCCTTACTAATGTATCGGAACACTGTTCTCAGGTTTGCCAGGCGCCCATATGCTGCAGTAGTTATCTGGTTGATGTATGCTTCCGGAGACGTGCTCGGTGTTATACTCGCCCCAAGATCTTTCTCCTTGAGCGAGGTTTGCAGTCTCTGGCCACCTAGCCTATACTCCGTCTGCGGTCTTCTTTGCCCTTCCCGATCTTCATGACTTTGCATTTGGTGGGGTTAAACTCGAGAAGCCAGTTGCTGGACCACGTGTCCAGCCTGTCCAGGTCTCTTTGAAGTCCTGCCTGATCCTCATCTGATTTGAGTCTCCTCATTAACTTCACATCATCTGCGAACAAGGACACTTCTGAGCCTAACCCTTCCATCATGTCATTCACATATACCAAAAATAGCATTGATCCTAGGACCGACCCCTGTGGGACCCCGCTCGTCACAGGTGCCCACTGTGATACCTCATCACGTACCACGACTCGCTGTTACCTCCGTGTCAGGTATTCTCTGATCCATTGCAGTGCCCTTCCTGTTATACGCGCCTGATCCTCTAGCTTCTGCACAAATCTCTCGTGAGGAACTGTGTCGAATGCCTTCTTGCAGTCCAAGAAGATACAATCAACCCACCCCTCTCTCTCTCTCTCGTGTCTTACTTCTGTTACTTTATCATAAAACTCCAGAAGGTTTGTGACACAGGATTTGCCTTCCATAAATCCGTGCTGGTTGGCGTTTATACTCCTGTTCCGTTCCAGGTGTTCCACCACTCTCCTGATAATCTTTTCCATGACTTTGCATACTATACACGTCAGTGACACTGGTCTGTAGTTTAGTGCCTCTTTTCTGTCTCCTTTTTTAAAAATGGGAACTACATTTGCTGTCTTCCATACCACAGGTAGTTGCCCAGTTTCAAGGGACGTGTTGAAGATTGTGGTTAATGGCACACACAGCATTTCTGCTCCCTCTCTAAGGATCCATGTGAAAATGTTGTCCGGTTCCATTGCCTTTGAGGTATCAAGGTCCCTTAGTAGCTTCTTCACCTCCTCCTCAGTTGTGTGTATGTCATCCAACACTTGTTGGCATATTCCTTGTTGGTGTCCCCCTCTGTTCTGTCCTCCCAGAGGCCTTCCTGTCTCCATTGTAAATACTGTACTTCCTTAAATCTCATGTTGAGCTCCTCACAAACCTCTTGATCGTTTCTTGTGACTTCCCCACCTCCTTTCCTCAGCCTGTGTGTGTGTGTGTGTGTGTGTGTGTGTGTGTGTGTGTGTGTGTGTGTGTGTGTGTGTGTGTGTGTGTGTGTGTGTGTGTGTGTGTGTGTGTGTTAGTTACCTTTGTGTCCTAGGCACATGTCGATTAGACACTACGCCTGTTGTATATGCGTGTGTGTGTGTGTGTGTGTGTGTGTGTGTGTGTGTGTGTGTGTGTGTGTGTGTGTGTGTGTGTGTGTGTGTGTGTGTGTGTGTGTGTGTGTGTGTGTGTGTGTGCGTGCGTGCGTCTGCCTGTGTCTGTGTCTGTGTCTGTGTCTGTCTGTCTGTCTCTCTCTCTCCCTCTCTCTCTCTCGTGCCTAATAAGCCGAATAGGGCGAACTCGCTTAAAAATTGGACTCTAAAAAAAATTACAGATTGATAGATATATTTTTTAATTGATAGTATAATTTTTATTTTTTTAACCAAACCTAACTTAGAAACCTCGCATAACCTAACCATGCTTCATCAGAATCTATGCAATGTTGCAAGAGTTGTTATAAATATATGCTGAGGGGACAGATTGTCTCAGAGGTAGGGTTGTGTGTCACGAACATTGGGAAGTATCACATCTGGTAATTAGGGACCCGCTCATCCTCCAAGAGAAACATACTTCACCACCTTAGGGAAACATCTCGACAAGTCCAGCGTTTGATTTAGAATAGACTGCTGTGACATCCCCTACCTCCTATCATCACGTGCTTCTTACCCCTTCCCTCCAACCCTCCTTATTTTCTCATCTCTTCCTCCCTCCATCCATCGTTCCCTTCTTTCCTCATTTACTCCCGTACCCTCCCTCCTATCCCCTCCTCTTCCTCTATCCCTCTTTTCCTTTTCTCCAACTCTCCCCTCCAACTATCCCATTCCCTCCCTCCCTCACGCTCACCCTCACCCTCGCGCTGACGGAAACATCTGCGACTGTTAAGCAAAATTTCCTAAAATTCAGAAAAACAGTCTTAAATCTCATTTCTTTGTCCGCGTTTTGGGCTCGGGTCGTTACAGCCAAATGGTCTGCCCACCCACCCACCCATGGACCCAACCAACTCATCCCCTCCCACTCCAACTACTACCACCTCTCGCCTCACTAACCCAAACCCCTACCACCCCAAATCCAACCACCACCCCACCCCTCAAATAACCCCTACCCACTCTTGCCACCATTCCTCTAACCCCACAATCTCCACCCCTTCCATAATCCTCTCCCTGCTTGTCCGCTACCGTAGTCTTTACATCTCTTATCCTGGCCATATCTCTCCCAGTATCCGAGCGGGTCAACTTAGCGTGGTTGTTCTCCCTTAATTCACCCGATGTTATCGGAAGGTGGATGTCACAGCGAGTGATAAGTCAGGTTATTATGATTTTTGTAGTATTTATTTTAATATTTTCATGTTTACATTGTGTTTATATTTTGAGAGAGGAAAGTGTAAGAGGAGAAATATTGCTGGAACGTGCGTAGTGTCAATACACTGTTGGTACACAATACTGACAGTTGATGAATAAGACACACATGCTACACTTGAAAATCTTTATCGACGAGACTCATCGCCTGCACAGCAGACTTTTGTTTTCAATGTAACACATAGGCGGGTAATACACTGGAGAAAGTAGAAAAAAGTGGAGAGGTAATTTTAAGGTTTTAAATTCCTTGACCCTGGAAAAAACATATCGGTCCCTTCGCTTTGACAGGTTTCTAAGTCACTTAGCATTGGTCACTAAAGCAGAGGTATAAGAGTAGAGACTTGTATACTGGAACCAAGAAAAAGGTGCAGCAGTTGAAGACAGCGTCATAGGTAGGGGGACTCAGTAGTGGAAGTCATGCCCTAAGCTGGGCCCAGCAGTTGGCGGAAGTGTTGCGGGAGCAGTCCTCTACCAAGATTCCATGTAGTTGCTGTGTCAGGCAAGTAGCGTTGCTTTACAATACCGACAAGTTGATGAAAACGACATGTGCAACACCTGGTATACTTAATGGCAAGACTTATTTGGCACAGAGGATTTCATATTTCATTAAGATCCTTATATTTTTGAATTATATATAACACGTATGCGTAGCCAAGTGAGCGCGCACAAACACACACACACACACAGTAGCAACTTTATTAGGTACACCTGCTCGTTAATACAAATACCTAGTCAGCACCTCAGTTCCTAGAAGTATGCAGACATGGTCAAGAGGTTCAGTTATTCAAACCGAACATCAAAATGGGAAAGAATTGTGATCTCAGTGACTTTGACCATGGATTGATTGTTGGTGCCACACAGGGTGGTTTGAACATCTCAGAAACTGATCTCCTGGGATTTTCATGTAACACAGTCTCTAGAGTTTACAGAGAATTGTGTGAAAAATTATAAAACATCTACTGAACGTCAGTTCTGTTGACAAAAACGCCTTGATAATGAAAGAGGTCAAAGGAGAATGGCCAGATTGTTTCAAACTGACAAGAAGGTAACAGCCCAACTAACGACGCGTTTCAGCAGCGATACGCAGAAAAGTGTCTCTGAATGTACAAAACGTTAAATCTTAAAGTGGATGGGAGACAGTACGAAAGAAGAAACACTTTAACAGGCCTACTGGCCTATGCGAGGCAGCTCCAATTCTCCCACCGACTTAAGCCAGTGCCTTGACCTAGTGAGGTCAGACACGTCACTTGAGGAGCAGTGCATCCGACCTAGTAGCACAAGCTAGTCAGGTCCAGCTCACACTCACATCTATTTTTAAAACTACACAACGTCTTAGCGTCTATGACGGTACTCGGGAGTTTGTTCTACTCATCCACAACTCTATTACCAAACCAGTGCTTTCCTATGTCCTTCCTGAATCTGATTTTCTCCAATTTAAAGTCACTGCTGCGAGTCCTGTCTATGTTAGATATTTTTAGCACGCTATTTACATCCCCTGTTTACCATTTATACACCTCAATCATATTCCCCCTAATTCTACGCCTTTCGAGAGAGTGCAGATTCAGGGCCCTCAGTCTATCCTCATAGGGAAGATTTCTGATACATGGGATCAACTTTGTCATCCTCCTTTGTACGTTTTCCAGTGCATTTATATCCATTCTGTAACACAGTAACCAAAACTGTGCAGTATAATCTAAATGAGGCCTAACCAAAGATATACAGAGTTGAAGAACAACCTGAGGACTTCTATTATTTATACTTCTTGCTATGAAGCCAAGGATTCTGTTACCTTTATTACGAACACTAATGCACTGTTGCCTTGGTTTTAGATTACTACTAACCAGAACTCCTAAATCCTTCTCGCAATCCGTAATATTACTTTATATGTGGAATGGTATTATTTAGTTTATATGTGGCATGGTTATTTTCCTGTCCAACATTTCGAACTCTGCATTTGTCTATATTAAACTGCATCTGCCACTTCTCCGACCACTGCATGAGTCTATTCAAATCATCCTGGAGTGCTCTAATGTCCTCATTAGAATGAATCGGACGGCCTATTTTAGTGTTATCAGCAAATTTGCATATGTCGCTATTTCTTCCCTCATCTATGTCATTTATGTAGATTGTGAACAACAAGGTGCCCAACACTGACCCCTGTGGAACACCGCTTGTGACGTGCCCCCATTCTGATTTCTTCCCATTTATGCAAACTCTCTGCTGTCTATTCGTCAACCATGCCTCAATCCAGGAAAAAAATTTTCCTCCTATTCCGTGTGCCCTAAGTTTCCTCAATAGCCTCTGATGTGGAACTCTGTCTAAAGCCTTACTGAAGTCCATATACACAATATCATATTCAATACCATGATCTACCTCCTCAAATACCTTAGTGAAGAAAGTTAGTAAATACGTAAGACAGGAACGTCCCTTTGTAAAACCGTGCTGAGATTCATTAATCAATTTATGCTTTTCGAGATGGCTAAGAATTGCTTCGGCAATTATTGATTCCATAAATTTTCCCACTATGGAGGTAAGTCTTATTGGTCTATAGTACGAAGCTAAGGACCTGTCACCTGCCTTGTAAATAGGTATTACATTTGCCATTTTCCACTTGTCAGGCACTATGCCAGTTTTTAGTGATATATTGAAAGGATTAGCCAAAGGTATGCTAAGTTCCTCTTTACATTCCTTTAACATCCTTGCAAACAGTTCATCAGGGCCTGGGGATTTGTTTGTAGTTGAAGAGCACACTGGGTTCTACTCCTATCAGCTAAGAACAGGAAACTGAGGCTACAGTTTGCACAGGCTCACCAAAACTGGAGATTTGAGGATTGCAAAACACCTCACCTGGTACGATTATCGCGAATTCTGCTGCGACATGCAGATGACACGGTCAGAACTTGGCATAAACCTTTGGGATGTGGTGGAATGGGAGATTCTTAGCATTAATGCGCAGCCGACATATCTGCAAGAACTGCGTGATGCTATCCAGTCAACATGGACAAGGATCTCTAAGGAATGTTTCCAGCACCTTGTTGAATCCGCCACGAAGAATTCAGATTGTTCTTGGGGGCAAAGGGTGGCCCTACTCAAGACTAGAACGGTATGTATGTGTATATATATATATATATATATATATATATATATATATATATATATATATATATATATATATATATATGTCGTGCCGAATATGTAATACTGGTCAATTAGCAAGAACTCATTTAAAATTAAGACCTTTCGAAAATTTTCTCTTATACGTTTAAAGATATATTTTTTTTCATTAATGTTAATGTAAAAAATTTTAATTTTGCACCAAAAGAATCTTAGAAAACTTACCTAACCTTATTATAACAAGAACAATTTATTTTAGCCTAACCCAACTAAATATATTTTAAATACGTCTACAATAATTTAATACTAATCAAACACAATCAAATATATTTTTTTTTGTTAGGTTCAGAATGATTTTGGCGAAATTATTGTATACACAAATTTTCACTTGTCCTATATGGCAAGATGAGCGTTGCTATTTAAGCCAAGATCGCAAGTTCTGCCTATTCGGCACGACATATATATATATATATATTATATATATATATTACACACACACACACACACACACACACACACACACACACACACAGAATACACATTAAAAATTTATTACTCCCATATCTCTTCGTAAATTAATCTGAATATAACACAATAAATATATACAGAATCACTGATGCTAAATCATATTTAATAAATAGACATAAATGTTGTTTAATGTTTCCTTCCTAATTGTAACTTATTTTTTAATATTTATAATTTTTGTTTTAGTTTTTCTCACTTTCTGTGATAAAGATATCTTCATCTTGAGAGATGCCGTAGCTCCTAAACTCTTAATGGCAGACAGATTTCTTTACTTATTAAAAAAAACCATCCCGTATCATGCAGAATAGGAAAGCAGCAGACTTATGAGTCTAGTTTAGTTTCATAATAAAAAAAAAATGACAAGTTTTGCCGCGCTCATAGTGCCTGCACCACTGAATGGGTCATCATTTGAAAGACCAACGTCAGATAGAGATAAAAACATCCTTAAATTATGGTATCTTTAATTTATAAAGAGGTAGACAAATAAGCCAGAGAAAGGTCTAGGTCAGATGAGCAAAACGTGCAATGGCAACGCATCATATGACTGAGAGCAGCGAGAAGAGACATTTGACCTGTTTCATGATAAATCTTTTCTAACCTAACCAACGTCAGGGATTTTTTTTTTTTTTTTTTTGACGAATAAGTTAACAACAGGGAGAGTGTTCATCGAATGAATGTTTCATTGGAAGGAATCTCCAAAAGTGTCCTCTCCCACACACGACATCTCATTGTCTTCCCCACGGCCTCAATGTCTAATCGAAAAAAAAAAACTGAAAAAGAATCGTTCACTCGACCACTATCGTTAGGAATACGCATGAAGGACCTGCCACTCAACCTCAAAAAACCTCCCACTCGATCCCCAAAGACCTCACCACTCAACCTCAATCTAGAAAATCATTCAGGAGTGACCTCAACCAAGAGGACAACTCATAATGAACCTCCCACTATCTCGAGGATCTCTCACTCGACCTATAAAGGAGGACCACTCTGCAAAGACCACCTAGGTAGCTCAACAAACGACTCTGATGAAGGTTTAGAACTTGCAAATGGAGGCCAATAACCATTCCCTTCACTCCTGGTAATGGCCTCCGCGTGAAGGAGGGGTCAATGCAGAAAATGTTGTAATGTGACTAAATAACACTGACTCGGACAGGAACTTGGGTGGCGAAGCTAAACAGATTACACGAATTATTATTAAACTCATAAAGAACTGCTAAACCGACAGGGAGTCATACAGTTCCTGGGAAGTGGAAAGTAATCAGGCCTGAGCCAAGGAGAGGGGAGGGGAGGTCCAATTCCTAGGATTAAGAGCCCTTCGTAAGCATTATATGATTCTTCTTGAAGGAATGATTCGAGAAATGTTGGAAGAGGAGCACCGATTACTAGAGATTTCGAGGGGAAGCAGGACCTCTGATGCTCTTGTTCCTATACGCTATAAAGCTACCTTCCCGTTCATTGCATCACACTTGGTTGCTTCCGATTTCCCAGTAGCTGTTTAATCCCCATGAGTTTAGAGATTCCACATATCAACAATAAAAATAATAATGATAATACCGCAACTATATCTAAGGCTCCTGACAGGCGGCAGTAGTGAGCGGCTTCTTTTCTTGACCGACTCTGAGTAAAACAATGCGAGGGGTGGACATCCGCATTGCTTTGTTGGTATAACATTCCTGACAGATCCAAACCAGCGTCGTAGGTCTCTCGCTCTCCATTCGAGGTACACTACAGAGGCTTCAACTGGCTAGGTTTCGTAGTACTAGCACGCAAAACTTCAAGGTGGCGTCAACCCCTAAGCTCTCTCCTTTTCTGCCTAGCCATAAAGAAAGTCTCACCTGAAAGCTGGCCAATGAAATCAACACTGAGAATATGTTCTGTATTAAACTTATAAAAGTCAAGGATTGGTAAAACGTCTCCAAAATGAAGATACCCAGGTGTTGTACGTGTAACTAATCCATCAAAATATCAGTACTTTATGTCAATAACGTTATGAAAGATCAGTATCTGGTTCCTGTATGCATAAAGAACATATATGAAACGTATGAAGAACATTTGCTTAGAAGTTCTCTCACCAGGATCTTCTCCAATCTAACGTTTTGCTCATCAGAAACGAAACTTCAGTCTATGCTTTCCTCGCAAGGAACTCTTTTAGAGATGATCATAAAAAATAAAAGAGCACGGAGTCTAGGCTTCTCCCTAATTTCCTCCAAATGTAAATTAGCGTCCTGAAGAAAAACCACCGAAGAGAAAGTAAAAACTTCCTCTGTCTGATTACCTGGTCCTTGACTGTTGTTTTCCTCCTGATGTGGCTATACAACAGCTTCAGGTCAGACTTGACTTTCGATGCTATGTCATTTTCATATTGTCGCTGAGCCTCCCTTCTTATCTGTGCATATTCGTTTCTGGCTCTTCGGCTAATCTCTCCCACTGAATGTCTTGCAGGAAGTTCTTCATGCCCGAGTAGTTCCGCCTTTTGTAGTTTGGTTTTTCCCATCCTATTCCTGTTACTATGTAGTCAAAGCACAGAACCACGTGATCACTAGCTCCTAGGGGCCTTTCATACATGATATCCTCGATGTCCCAAATACTCAAGGTGAATACAAGGTCCAGTCTTGCTGGATCATCCTCACCTCTCTCTCTGATGGTGTCTCTAACATGTTGATGCATGAGGTTTTCCAGTACCACATCCATCATCTTGGCTCTCCATGTTTCGGGACCCCCATGGGGCTCCAGGTTTTCCCAGTCAATCTCCTTGTGATTGAAATCACCCATAACTAGTAACTTTGCTCCCCCCATGTGTGCTCTTCTGGCCACCTCGGCTAGTGTGTCGACCATTGCTCTGTTGCTCTCATTCATTCTTTCATGCCACTCCTCACACTTATTTGTTATTCCATCTGCATTTGTATACCACACCTTCAACTTTTTTCTAAGACTGTGGTCTGGGGGGTATATTGGGGTTGGGGAAGTGGGAGACCTGATAGGGAACTATGGGTGGTTGCTGTGGGGGTGGAGTTTGTAATACAGTGGGTGGGGGCATTGGATATGGCATGGGTGTTTTGGTTTAGAATGTTTGGTTGGACTGGGGTTGACCTGGTTGGGGGGCTTCTATAGGAAGTTGTGAGGGAGGCTGTATTTGATCTTCCTGGGTCTGGGATCTCCTGTCTCCTCCATCCCCTCTCTTTCCTCCTTTCGCCTTTGTGCCATCTCTCTCAGTTTCTGCCTTTCTTCTTGTGTTCTGTCGCGGTCAAGATACACCTTCCTGTATGCCGGCATGTCCCTTAGTCTTGCTTTCTCCTGCAGGATCCTGTTCCAAGTCGATTCTGCCTTGAAAGTCACTTTCATTGTGTTTGGGGGGAGGGTGCTGAATGGTATTTCTAGGCCTTTCGTGTTGCAATCAACACATTAGGAGCTTGCAATGTTGTAGAAATAGAGTAAGAAATCCAGGCAGATTCATTTGGGGAAATGGCTCTCTTCAGAATCTGGATTGTTTTATTTCCTCCATTCTTCCATGGATAACATCTCTGTGTGTTCACCGATTTGCACTCACCATTATACACTCGCCTAATTCTGTCTGCAGTGGTCGAAACTTAGGTCCTGGAATCACCTCCTTGACTATCTGATCGTAATCACTGCTTTCTGGCCTCTTGGGCCTTATCATATCTACTCTTGAAACTGTGTACTGAGTTTGCCTCCGCCACTGCCTTATCTAAGTGATTCCACTCTGCAACCGCCCTGAGACTACAGAAGACATTAAAGTACACGTGCTCAACAGAAAGGCGTGAACCTCCACAACAGTTATCATAACCTCTTCCTCCTTTCTCATCCAACACTATCGCCGCCAAAAGGCATACCACCACCACCACCACCATCACCACTAGCCCTACCACCAACTTCCCTACTAGACCATCATCTCTGATGCCAAAAAAAAACTATCCACCATGATCACAGTTGCCACTATCACTACCGCCACCACGACCATTTTCGCCATCACAAGTAGATTATTCCCAATACCACCAACGGCACTACAATCGCCCACTAAACTATGATTATCACCACCAAAGCCACCATTAACAATCACCAACGCCATCACCGCTATCAGTTACAACCACCAACGTCACTACAACCATCACTACTGGCTACCCCCTAGTATTATCACTTGTCAACCCTCACCACTACCAACTTCACAACCAAAACAAGTAACCCAGCCTACTACCAGCCAATTAATATGACCATCCCTCCCTACTTACCCTCCCCCCACCGTCACATCCCCTGACCATCCCAGACAAGGGCTCACGCGTCCACCAGAGACCAGTGCCCGGGTCTTAATTAATGTACTCTGCCTCCAATATAAGAGATTACAAAGACAACTAAAAACACCATTAAAGTGAAATTAACTAGTGTTCCTAACCCAAGACCCAGCGGCTCCCTACAACCTTCGTAATCCCGAAAAAGGTTCCCGATCGGACAAATGAAAATTTCAGATCCTGATGAGGATTTATACCCTAGGGCGACCCCCCCGAGCTTTTTAATAAGATTTTCCAAAATTTGATTGGCTGAGGGAAGGTAGGTGCCGGATGTGCGAGAGTTATGTGTACGTTGTCACTTTTTCCTCTCTCTTTCTCTCTCTCTTTTTCTTCACCGTCTTGAAGACGCTGATTGGCTGTTGTGAGGTAGTTGATGTGATTGTCACTGGTGGGTGATGGAGCATTTTGGTAACATTATATTACCGCTGATTAGTTTTCTCTATTGCCTACTGGTGAGAATGTCAATAAAAGGTTTAAATTTCTTCAAAGGAGTGAAGAAATCAGAAGTAAGGAGAGATGAAAAGTATAATTCAAAGTGTAGGAAAGGAGTTGCTGTAAGTGTTTGGTTATGTAGAAAGAAATAAGCACAAGAAAGACAAATCTATTAACTTGTGGTGGCTGATAAGGGTATAGGACGCCAGAGGGTTTGAAGGAAGGTGTGGAGATGCTGAGAGGTAAAGGTCTGAGCCTCCAGAAAACATGCGAGTTCACTGGATCTTTGTGCTTTAATCAGCTGTACAAGTGTGAATATTTTCAGAATAGATATATTCAGGTGTTTAACATGTATCAGTCGAATAGCGTAGCCTCCACCTCTGATACTTGTCCAGAAGCAACTTAATCAGTCAGCAGTACTGAAAATGAAAGTCAGCCTAAACCACATGCATTGCAAATAACAGGAAATTCAAATGTTGACACTATGCATTTGCAGAATAATGACTGACATATAAAAGAAATGTAACCTGTCAACATGATCATCCAAGAAATGCCGCGTTCTAAATAAAGGGAGATACGGAAAATTTTGCAAGAGGATATTAACAAAATCTTAAAAAATGACCAATAGATAATAACAAAAAATTCAGTGTTGACAAATTCCAACTGCTTAGATATGGAGAGCAACCGGAATTTTCACCAATGAATTTCATTTTATCTGCTGCCCACTGAAAGATCTTCTTAGTATCCTATTGATTTTTTCAGTGCCTTCCATTAATTATGGCATTCCTTTGGATGGGCATATTCACAGGATACAGTTCTTTTATTAGTCAGTCTATATTTGCAAACTTCACATGTACAGCGGCAACACGAATTTCCTCATACAATTCATTTTCAGTATTGCTGACTTATTTAGTTGCTTCTATAGTAATGGGGCTGCATGACGTGAGGAATGCTACACTATTTTCCTGTACAATATACAAAACGCAGCAGCATCAGCAAATAGAACGAAAGGAACATGTGAAAGACCTCAGTATCAACTGACCTCTCTGTTAAACACTATCAGGCTAGTATCACGAAAACCAGGAAAATGACAGGATGGATTTTGAGAAATTTCAAAAGAAATAATGCCAATGGTGACACTTTTCAAATCACAATGTTGATTTGAATATTGGCATTATATATATATATATATATATATATATATATATATATATATATATATATATATATATATATATATATATATATATATATATATATATATATATATATATATATATATATATACATTATATATATATATACACACATTATATATATATATACACACACACACACATGTATATATGTCGTGCCAATTAAGCCGAACCGGCGAGTTTGGCCTATTCGGCAAGGGTGTTCTCTGCCGAATTAACAGAATTAAAATTTTATTTTACCATAAGTCAGTGGAAATCAATCTGAACATAAAGAAAAAAGTATAGATCATTGACTAAGTAACACTAAATAAATTACGTTAAGTTAGGTGAGGTGAGGTTTCTTAGTTTTCGTCCAAAAATAACAATCTTTATATGATTGTTTATGAAAAAAGATTATCTATCATTCTGTAAAAAAGTTTTTGGAAAAGTTTAAGTTTTAAGGGAATTCGAAAAAATTCGGCAGGTTCGGCTTATTAGATACGACATATATACATTTTATACCAATGCACCTCGCAGAAACAAAAGCAAGTATATAACAAAGATTGCGGTCAGCAGGATTCGAAACCACGTGTAGCTAAGTGGTGTAACGTGACACGTTAGGCCACTTAGCCACAGAGGCATCTGTAGAACAAACTTGAATTAGTACAACGTTTTGCTTCCAACTTTAGCAAGTTATGGATGACTTGATCAAACTTCACAGATCGGTACATTGTTGTAATAAAAACTTAACTTTGTAGTTTTTTCTTCAGTGTTGGCAGTATCCCATCTGCATTCATACACTGACCAAGATTTTGTTGAAATATTATCACAGTTAAGCAATGGAGTAAAAATTACATAAAACGTACTATACTCGCTAAACTACCTTCAGGATAGCACCCTAGCACAGGTAAAATAATTACCCGATGGTGCTCCCATTACCTGAAGGATGTTTTGAGGCCCTCTGATTTATCAAGGCCAAATCAACCAAGTTGTTACTGTTGACAGGCAACCACGTTGTTAGTGCTGCTTACTAGTCCATTGCTTGTGTTTGTGATTTCGCCCTCGTTCTAGTTCTCTCTCGATCACTTACTCGCTCTTGCTCTCTCTCTCTCTCTCTCTCTCTCTCTCTCTCTCTCTCTCACACACACACACACACACACACACCAGTTGGCTTCGTCAATAATTTCAAACTCGCTGTCACTATAAAGAAGGAAATCAGAAGCCTTTGTTGAGTATCATCACTAATTCAGAGTAGTTCCAACTCTCTCTTACGCCTTCAGTCACTGACTCCTTGGATTTTTTTGTAGAGGGGGTATTCTTGATTCTACAGTTCCGTCAGTTTTTCATAGTGCAGCATTGGTTTATAATGGTGATGGAGGCGACTGTGGTGATGGTACTAATGGTGTGGTTGGTATTAAGAGTGGGTAGCGGTGCTAGTGTGTGATTTATAGTCTCTGTCGCAACAGTCTATATTATTTTTTGGTGTGTGTGTGTGTGTGTGTGTGTGTGTGTGTGTGTGTGTGTGTGTGTGTGTGTGTGTGTGTGTGTGTTTTAAGTAAACATACGGGCCACATGTTCCACAAATTTTCTTAGCCGCAAAATCAAGCTGGGGTGATCGAGTTAGGGAGAAAGAGATATGTTTACCCCTTTCTTTCTCCTCTGCCTCCTAGTTACCCTCCTCATTTCCTCACCCCTAGCCTCCACCCTTCCCTATCTACCTCATCCTAATTTCCCCATCCTTCCTGGTACCCGTTGGCGTTTTCAAGATCAGTTAGACCAAAAAATCCGCAACATCGATCCTGGTGTTTGCTTTGAACCGCACCTGCGGTAACCCGGACCGCAGGAGCGGCTGACACACAACTCTCGGCAACACAGCGGCCGCCGTGTTCCTGTCACGGTGGAACCAATGTTATACACACCGAGGTAAAGTTGAGGGAAGGGAAAGTAGGGGATAGGAAAAGAAGGAAGGGATAGGAAAAGCGAGGGAAGTGGAAAGGCGAGGGGAGGGAAAGAAAGGGAAGAGAAGAGGGAAGCCCCCGCTCATAACCTTTTGACGTTTGAAGCGTCGAAATCCTTTGTTTTGTGTATTTTTTTTATTAGTAACGAGATATACAGCATCCATTTGATTTTATGTTTATTGGTTCCACGTGAAAGTGAGGTGATGGTAAATCTAATTACAACTACATTGAGAAAGCCACATATATCAATGGTTATGTGACAGATACTTAGCCATTATCAACCACGGAATTTGATGGGGGGGGGGGCGAAAAAATACCTCCATCGAAAAGCAGGACGTGCAAGTGAGGAAACTCAATAAGTGTAAGGGGACCACGACTCTTCCACACGTCCTTCGCTCAAGAGGACAATTACCAACCTTTGGCTTTCTTCAAGAGGAAACTCGATAGATTCTCAAATCACTTCCTACAATGTTGTTCCTACAATGAACTGCGTGCGACTGGCACCAACAGTTGGAATGATGAGGCTGACAATCAGGAGGCCTGGCCTGGGACCTAGTCAAGGGAGCGGTGACGCAGAAATCGAACTCCTGGTAGAGGTCTTCCTCAGATATTAACCATCAGTAGGACAAAAATGATCAAACAAGTTGCTGCTGGAGTTCATACCGAATCTAGAACCATCGACTGAAAAATATGATCTGAAAGTAAACTTCACAGCGAACTTATCGCCGCCTGACTTCGTTAGCCTAAGCGAGGGTGGTTATTCTCAAAGCAGCTCTCACGAATCAGGTTCATCATGCAGTACCAGCATGGAACCCCAAGCTGATCAAGCACATTCATAATGCGCATAATGAAGCCCAGAGGACTGTATCCACACTGATGCATCAGATGAAATGTGAAGAAAAAAGTTAGGGTCATCTTTCACTGAAGAACGAAACGCAAAAAGGAATATGAATACATACAAATTACTCCCCAGCAAATAGGGTACCCAAGTCTAGGCTATTTACTGATAAGTAACAAAAACAAAAGGCAAGGTTGGAAATTAACACAAGTCACATTTCTTGAAGAAAACAACAGCAAAGAAGTGGAATAAATTCAACAATGACACAGTGAAGGCGTACACTGTTTGAAAAATGATGAGACCAAGATTTAGAACGCACTATCACAAGCTCATATGCAAATAATTACACAGTGAAACTAGCCGTTAACATATAACAGGTTGAGTCAGAAACAGTGAATCGACAACCATCAATACAACTACGTGAGTATATCATTAGTGAGTGTACGTATACATACATACGTACCTATGTACGTACGCACGCACACACACACACACACACACACACACACACACACACACACACACACACACACACACACACACACACACACACACACACAAAAGGATATACCACCCAAAGCTTGAAATAAAAGCGACGGTCGAGCCATTAAATGTCCAACCTCACACTTGGCCACCAAAGGGCCCGAGAGGTCAGCGTCAATATTTGACCAGAAAACCCACACTTGGAACCACAACCAATAAAACCACCCGCGCCAAAAAGCCAATAATAACCTTTTAATATAAAGAAACGATGAAGACCGGTTGAGAGCTGCGGTCTCTGTGTTTGCTGCGGTCTCCAATATGTGAATTTTGGTATTCCGATTCTTTCCACAGTGTTTTGGGATCACTTTTTTTTTTCTTTGCCGAGAGTCGAGAGGAAACACAAGTTGAATTTTGGGTGTAGGAAGCGTGTGGTTAATTAATAAGATGGTAGTGGTGATGTTTCTGCTGCTGTTGCTGCTGCTGTTGCTGCTGATTCTGTTGCATCAGCTGTTGTTGCTGTTTCTATTGATATTCTTGCTTGTGCTGCTGATGCTGCAGCTATTAGTGCTATTCGTGCTGCTGATGTACCAATATTGTTGTTGTTGCTGCTGCTGCTAACACTGCAATTGTTGGTGCTGGATTTGCTGCTAATAGTGCTGCTGTCGTAGATACTGCTACAGCTGCAGATACTGTTATTGATGTTGCTGTAGATTCTGCTGTTGCTATTACTGCTGCTACTGCTGATTTTACTGGTGCCTCCGCTGTTTCTATCCAATACCGAATTTTATTTTGATCACATGCGCTACTTCTTAAATTTTATATTTCGAAAAAAATATCGAGCACAAGATTAGTTTCTCATAATAAGGACGAAGATGCTAACTACATTACCAGGAGGGTGGAGCAGGCTCCAGAAAATACTGAATACGCAACCCAAGTATTATAATGGATCCAATCTTTAGGCGAGTGTAGACGTATGGACAAGAGTCTATACACCTGTTGCCCCTGTTCACCTAGTTGATCAACTGTTGTGGACGGCATCCTGGGGGTGGGAAGTATACCTTAGATTGGTTGAGCTTCTAAATGAGTTGGAACAGAATGACAACAACCAGCTAGTATATGAACTAAGGTAGGATTACAGTAACTGGCCTATGTATGAGACGAGGAAGGGTAACAGCAACTAGGCTGTATATGAACTGAGGTAGAATTACAGGAACTAGCCTGTGTATGAGATAAGAAAGGATTATAGCAACTAGCCTGTATACGAGCTGAGGCAGGATTACTGAAACTAGCCTGTATATGAGCTTAGGTAGGATTACAGCAAGTAGCTCTAGAGCTGAGGTAGGAATGTAGCAACTGGCCTGTATGTGAACTGGGGAAGGATTGCAGGAAAACTCATTCACAGCTTCTTAAAAATGCAGAGAGGGGGAATTATTCCATCAGTGAATGCTCTGAAGTTTACATCTTCCGCCCGTCCTTCTGGACACCAGACTGAATGAATACGCAATATTTATATCTAGGCTTAATTTTCTGAGATTTCTATTATGAAATCCATTGCTAATACGTGACTACTTGAAGAAAATAGAGCAAAATACTGCTCAAGATGGCGGACGACGACAGCATCGGCAGAGCGGATCAGGCGGGGAATGAAAGAGGACATTCCAAATGCGAGAAATCATTCAAAATCCAGGATGCGTCTGCGACCGCTTCCTCTTGTCTGCGTTTGCTTCATCTTTATTTCCAGCATCATACACGCAGCAAAATTTAGAGTATGCACTGTCATAGTACACACTGCGAATAACGAAGAGACAAAAGATTTTGTGGACGAGACATGAGGGAAATGGAGGAAGAGGCACGACGATATCAAAACAATGCTCAACGAAGGAATATAACAAGTGAACGAAATTTAGCTTGTATCTCCGGGCCCCAAATCCAACCTTAGAATGCGCGCCTACGTCTCATCGACCGTTTTGCCCTGCGTGGGTGGAAGCATCGATTTCTTATTATTTTTTGCGCATCCCCCTCCTCCCCATACTCCCTCCTCACATACAGCGCCCGTAGAATTCACACCCTTTTTACTAATCTGTTGTGTCGTGTATCTCTCTTCCTCCTCTCCATGTTTTACCAAGGCCGATAGTGTAGGATACCGGTCATTCTGGCGCCGCCTCAGGCTTGGTATGGCATTTTTCCCCATTACATTTAGGGGGAAGAGAAAACCCAACAGTAGGGGTCATACAATGCCTGAGGAATGGGAAATAATCAGGTCTGATTTGAAGAGAGGGAAGAGTCGTGTCAATCTTTGGATCAAGAGTCCCTCACCGACAGAAAGGGGGTAGGTGGTGTTACCAGGGTGGTTAGCCCACGTCTTATGAATTATGCATGCCAGTTACAGACCAAAACAATGCATGATTTTGGGTACGAGGAGCTAGGCATCAAAGAGTGACTGGCATCAAAGAGTGACTGGGAGAAATCAGTGAGGGGCATCAATAATTGACGAGAACATTAAGGAATGGCAGAGAGACATCAAAGAATGATTGGTTAACATTAATGGCTGAGACTGACCGGAAGGCATCAACATAAAAGAGTGACATTAACATAAACGAATGGATGACTGCCTGGGGAACATGAACAACTGACTGGGAGACATGAATGACCGTCTGGGAAACAACGTAACGCGACGGGCTGGAGTTTTGAGACTCTATGACCGCGGGTTCAATCCCGGCCGGGGGTATGGTTTAATCCATACTATCCTGAGGGAACAGGTGGTTCCAAAGATTAGTTATATCCGTTAAAAAGGTCTTAACTTCACGAGGTTTCCCACAACACTACTTAAACACTATATATTAAAGTTATAATAAGGTGATTACTTATATTTGTCAAAAAATTTAGCTCCTGACGCGGGTATCAAGTCTTAAGATGACCCGCTCACTGATTAAGCATTCACTGAAGTACCAGTGCTGGGTATTAGCGATTAACCAACCACTAGTGTACCAGTGCTGGGTATTAGCGATTAACCAACCACTAGTGTACCAGTGCTGGATATTAGCGATTAACCATTAGTGTACCAGTGCTGGATATTAGCGATTAACCAACCATTAGTGTACCAGTGCTGGGTATTAGCGATTAACCAACCACCAGTGTACCAGTGCTGGGTTACAAGTAATTAACCAACCACAAGTGTACCAGTGCTGGGTATTAAGTAATTAACCAACCACTAGTGTATCAGTGCTGGGTATTAGCGATTAACCAACCACTAGTGTACCAGTGTTGGGTATTAGCGATTAACCAGCCACTAGTGTACCAGTGCTGGTATTAGCGATTAACCAACCACTAGTGTACCAGTGCTGGGTATTAGTGATTAGGCATCTATTGGTATACCAATGTTAGAGATTCTTACCCACTTAAAAAATCAGAGGATCCCTAAATTTGCCACTTTCCCGCTAAACTATAAGAATTTAACGCTATTTTATTTTATGCTACCGAGGGTATTCCGGGGATCAACGCCCCCGCGGCCCGGTCCATGACCAGGCCTCCTGGTGGATCAGGCCCTGATCAACCAGGCTGTTACTGCTGGCCGCACGTAGTCCAACGTATGATCCACAGCCCGGCTGATCCGGCACTGACTATCTGTCCAGCTCCCTCTTGAAGACAACCAGGGGTCTATTGGTAATTACCCTTATGGCTGGTGGGAGGCTGTTGAACAGTCTTGAGCCCTGGACACTTATTGTATTTTCTCTTAAGTGTACTAATGGTGCCCCTACTTTTCACTGGGGGTATGTTGCATCGCCTGCCGAGTCTTTTGCTTTCGTAGGGAATGATTTCTGTGTGCAGATTAGGGACCAGTCCCTCCAGGATCTTCCAGGTGTAAATCATGATGTATCTCTCTTGCCTGCGCTCCAGTGAGTGCTTCCAAGGGCTCCCAGTAGTTAAGGTGTTTGATGGAAAATGTGCAGAACTTAATCTGTGTTCATTCAGATTTGTGTTTAATTTGTAATAAGCAACTGTCAATGAATAAACAGAAAGATGGACGGAGGGTGTGAACCACAGCCTGTAAATTGGTATACCAGAGCGTCCGACTGTCAATTTATAGGCCGTGGTTGACACCCTCCTGACAAATCTGAATGTTTAAATACCTTTAATTCTTAAACTTTTGTATCATTATATGCATACATATGTATTATTAGTCCTTTTTACATGTATAGTGTTACTTCACTATACATGTTACGTATTGTATCATTTTAAGTAACTATATTGTTCAAGTCTCTAATATCTAATAGAACATGGGGGGAGGGAGAGCGAGGGAGGGAGGGAGAGGGGGGAGAGGGGGGAGAGAGAGGAAGGGAGAGGGAGATGGAGGAAGGGAGAGGGAGGGAGGGAGGGAGGGTAAGGGAGAGGGAGAGGGAGAGGGAGAGGGAGAGGGAGAGGGAGAGGGAGAAAGAGAAAGAGACGTCTGAAGTTCATCCCCTAAAGCGTCCCACTGACATAAAAGGGAATTTCTGTCCCCCTCCACAAGTGACTGGAAATGATGAGTGTAAGTCTGTCTTCTCTCTCCTTCTCTTCTATTTCTCTCCCCTTCCTAACATTAATGTTTCTCTCTCTCTCTCTCTCTCTCTCTCTCTCTCTCTCTCTCTCAGGTACCTTAATACTAGTAAAGGTCTCTTGGTCCATGAAATTTCAGCTGGAAGTAATCTTCCTTTCCAAGGCTCAAGCCTGATTTCATCCCATTCCCCAGGCGCTGCATGATCCCTACAGTTTGAAACGTTCTCCTTGAATATAATAATAATAATAATAATAATGGTTCTTCCAGCCCAGCCCCCATACTTCAAGGATATGCCCTTTCCCGTGTGATTGCCTATCACTCTCTACAATTGCGAGGGTGGGGGCGTGGGGCGGGCATAGTTGGGGGGGTTAGGACTGGTTAGAAAGAGGGATACTAAGGTGTGGAGGTAGTTAGAGAGGAAGGTAAAGACGGGTATACCTGTGATATACTTGGGACCGGTTTTGAGTATTTTTTCCTACCCTTGCAGCCGGGCCCCTGGTTAGGCTTTTCTGATGCCTGTTCAACGAGGGTGTCGCTGCTTGGAGCCGGCTGGCGCATACATCCATCACAGGCTGGTTGATCTGGCACTTGGCGGAGGTACTGATGCAATTTCTTCCTGATAACTTCTGTACTTCTTGTGATACCTGCGGGTAGTAGGCTGACAAGGCTTGGATCACAGATGTTCAAAAACTGTTCTCTTATTATGCCCATGGTGCCCCTGCTTTTCACTGGGTCTTTTTGATACTTCCTTCCATATCTTTCACTCCAGTCTGTTAGAGCAGAGTGTACATTTAGGACCAGACCTTCAAGTATATTCCACATACAATATATCTGATATTTCCCTCTCCTTTGTTCAGTAGAGTACATTCCAAGTACTTTGAGATGTACTCAATAGTTTCAAGAGCATTAATGACTTGATAAGGGCGGTAAACGTTTTCTAAACCTTTACCAGCTGTGATATCTCTCCCGCTTTTTCTGGAGCCGTAAACACCAAGCTACATTATAAACAAGAGAGCAAAAGTCATTTTAACAGTGTCATCTTCAAAATGATTTTATTCCAAACGGGAGTAGAATGAAATCAGTCTTGAATTATCAACGGCCACGAATGTTCTCGCATCAGGAGACATGTCCAGTTTCAATGGGTACCAGATGTTTAGTAGCATGATGGGCCTAGTCACAGTGCATAAAGGCGTAGAGAAATTTACTAGTCTCCCGGGAGGCCGGGTATATGTCACGGGTTCGATCCCCGGTCAGTCGTAGTATTGTATCTGCTTAAAACCACTTAATCATGTGGCTGCATAATTTTATAATATATATATATATATATATATATATATATATATATATATATATATATATATATATATATACATATTTAAATATTTTAAGTACCACCTCTATGGCTAGAATGGGGACCCTCATCCTCAGAGAAGACAAACGTACCTCAGGGAAAACTCAAGGTTCTCCCCGGAGCTGTTTGAATATTTTCTTCTCCTACCACCCCTTATATTTGATATTCTATGTGAACATTTATTAATAAACATAATACATTTACAGAAAAACAAACATGAATACAATGGCATAATGTATCAAAGATAATGAATTTCCTCCAGCTCCTCCGAGGCCGGACGCGAGCCAAGTATGCAGCAAGTATTTCCCCTCTGGATGGCTACGCTGAGGCGCTGGAACATGAAAGTGGCTGCCCTTGGGTCCCTGGTGGTGTCGATGAGTCTGGAACCCAATTCTTTGAGGAAACGTGTGGCATTTTTTCCGCATGATCCCAAGGTCTCTGATCCCACTGGGACAAATTGACACTGTTGGCTTATGTCCCTGTACCTGCTGATCTTGTACTCCTCCCTGTGGTCAGCAGCTCCTCCCTGTCGCCCCACACTGTAATGGATATAGGTGTCAGCCAGTGTGGACACAGGTATAGTCCCATGCTAAGAGCTTGCCATTCTTCCAAGGATATATGGTGATCCCGTCGGGGCGGTTTGCTGGGTTGTGGGTATTGTTGGCTGCTAGTGATCGGGGCTCCCTCTCGGCAGGGCATCCAGCTGTAGCAAGGGTTCTCTTAATGATGTCGTTGACCTCATTGTGTCTTGCATGCCAGCCCTTGGTTTTGGAACAGTTAAGACCATGTAGACCGTATTGGTCTGCTTGCTCTTCGCCGCAAATACACGTATATTCTGTGTGAATTGGGGCAGCAAGGAGCAGAGCCACGTTCCCATTGCCGATATGAGAACTGTTTGGAGGAAGTCCCCGGAGTGAGGTGCGCTCACAGCCTGGAGACGGGCAATCTCCCTATCTGATGTTGCAGCCCTGAGCTTGTTAGCAAGCACCTTTTCAGTGATCGGGCCATCCCAGCTTGACTGTTTGTGAGCCAGTGCTGCACTAGGGTTTGGTGCTGGAGCGGCAAGTCTCCCATTCAGTGATGGCACTGGCATAGCTAGGGTCTTCTATTCTTGCTGAGTCACTGAGGGTATCAGGAAGAATTTGTCTTATCAACTCGTTTGATGCTATGGAAGAGGATAGGAAAGCTGGTAGAGCAATCTGGGAGGATCTGCGTACTCCTAGCCCTCCAAGCCTGACCGGAAGTGAAGCTTGCAACCACTGTCCATCTTCAAGGGAAAGATTCAATACACTCTCTAGCATAGTCTTAAGGAGTCATATTCCTTGAGTTTTGGACTGCTGAAGGCTGGGGAGCATCTCAGAAAGTAGGTAAGTTTTGGGATTGACAGGCACCTGGTGAGTATAATATATATATATATATATATATATATATATATATATATATATATATATATATATATATATATATATATATATATATATATATATATACAATATTTAAAAGAAAACATTATTTACCTAATAGTATTTTTTCATTTGCCTGAAATAATTCAGCTCTGAATATTTAAGACTAACAGGAATGCATAAATATAAAAATAAAATATAAAAATAATCTGTAATATACAATTCTAGTAATGAAAGAGTAGGTACATACCTATTATTCATGACTTGGCTATACATCTGATCCTTCCCAGGATATAACCATCAGCCGACTAACACTCACGTACCTATTTACTGCCAGGTGAACACATACAGCAGGTGTATGAAGACTTGCCCAAAGATGTCACCCTGCCCAGGATGTAACCCAGAAGAGATGATACTAGGTTTCCGTTTATTGCTAGGTGAGGAGAGGCAGCAGGTGTACAGTGACTGGTCCAAACCTCTCCTCAAGGCTGGGATTCGACACAAGGATCATTCGACGGAGTAACATAAAACTGAGCAGTATACCATCACTCCCTCTCCCTACTCCTTCATTACCCCTCCATCATCTTGCTATTTTTTTCCCTCCTCGCTACATTTCCGCCTCCCTTCACCTTGCTCTCCTCCTTCATCCCCACTCTTCTGTTCTTCACCATGTTCTCCTCCCCCCCTCCTTCCCATGTTTTATCACCATGCCCCTTCCCCTTCTTCAACCATCCCACACCCTCTCCCCTCCACATCCTCCATCACCACTCCCCCTCCCTCCCCTCCCTATCACCAAGCACCCTCCTCCATCACCCCTCCCACCATAAGTCCGCGGATGACTATGGGTTCCAGGGGTAATGGAGTTCTGGTCAGAATTATGAACCATAAAACTGTTCCATCCAGTAGAGAAGAACTTCCCTCTACACTCGCTGCTCATGGGACCTCTTGTTCATCTTGTAGTGTGTGTGTGTGTGTGTGTGTGTGTGTGTGTGTGTGTGTGTGTGTGTGTGTGTGTGTGTGTGTGTGTCTGTATGTGTTTGTTTTCATTTTGTGGAAGGGAGAGAGAGAAAATGAAACGCAAGTAGGGAGAGAGAGAGAGAACGTGAAACATTTCACAAATATGCTATATCTTATATTATCGAAAAAACATACAATAATAATAATATAGCAAATGCATGGGAACAGCCTTTCTTACAATGTATGTTAACATGGACGATATACAAGAATTGATAGACTATTATACAAGCAGCATCACTTCATCTTGGACTCACTCTCTCACTCTCTCTCTCTCTCTCTCTCTCTCTCTCACACACACACACACACACACGAGCTGAACCTCGACCCCTGCAACCATATACACTTATAGGTAAGTACACACTCATGGAATTCACACCTGGTCTAGCACGTACAGAAGCTCGGGGAAATCAAAGGTTTGCAACCAAATTAGCTCCGGGATATGCACTTATTATAAGGAAGACTAAGGAACTAAGACGAGAACACTGATCATAAACATACTCAATGGCGCTGACAGGATGCCTAAGGGGAAAGAGAGAAGCCGACTTAAATTGAACGTGGACAAAAAAATAAAGGAAAAAACTATGGATGAACGTTAAAAACTCGGATAAGCCACACCAATAGAAAAAATGAAAATATATCACACTGACGTTGTGTTACTCTAGTTTTTGATGTTACTGTTAGGCCATAAGAGGGATGGGAATGACTGGGATAGAATAGAACAGTGAAAAATGTTGTGGGTAAACTGGGAGAGGAAAGGCTTAAGTAGCCTAACCATTTCGAATGGGTTTGAAGTTTTTTATTTTTTTTTTTTGTCACAGTGACGAGTTTTGCCCTGTGTAGCTTAAGAAGTCTTCATAATTTACTGCTAATGCAGGCCTATAACAATTATGTCCCTATGGAAACCATGATAATGTTTAGATTCCCTGAATAACGCTTATACTACAGGTTTATCTCAGGAATCGTGATTAAGAGAGTGTTAAGACTTGCGTAGCACAAACTGCATCACACCAGTCATGGGTTGTGCAACACATGAATTCTTCCCCTGATTTATGCACAAAACATGCAAAGACCCAAACAAGTATAGTAAATCCCAACAAGTGCAGGACCCCTGACAAATTGTTTTCAAAGAATCTAAAGCAACGTCAGAAAGAACTCTGGAAACCATTAGCCAGATTCTTCAATGGCGAGGCAACAAGAAAATTAGTCATCACTAATCCAAAATCTTTTATTAACACGATCCTATCGTCCCTGTCCACAGACCAACCAGTGCCATCAACTCTCACACCATCAACGAGCAGTGATTTACTAAGCAGTAGAACCACAGTTTAATAGGCAGGAAAGCAGTGGGATGGCAAAAATGAATTTGACACCGGCACTCTGACACCTTATAACACGCTACATGCTAACCTCGCCTCCATCTCTTATCTCATCGCTCTCCTTATTTCATGATTTTCTATCCCTTCACCGCGCCGTATTCCATGAATGAGGGAGGGAGGAAGGGAGAGAAAGAATGAGAGGGAGAATGAAGGAGAGGAGGTACATGGGGGGGAGGAAACAGGGGCGGGATTAGAGAAAAGAGTAGTAGGGAGAAAGGGACGGGAAGATAGAGTGGGGTACGAGAGAGACAAGAAAGGTAAGAGGAGAAAGACGGAGAGGGAGGCGCACAGGAAAGAGAGGTAAAGGTAGACGGAGAGGCGAAGGGGAAGGGAGAACTGGGAGAGAGGGAAGGAGGGAGGGAGAAGATCGAGGGAGAGAGGGAAGGAGGGAGGGAGAAGATCGAAGGAGAGAAGGAATTAGAAGAGTACAGAGTGAAAATTAATTAGTATTGATTTAGTGGTGGAGGCGAGTGTTAGTGTGTTGCGGTTCATTGTGACGTATCTGAGGCAGGAGGTGATGAAGTTACTGTTGCTGCTACTGGTGTTGCTAATGTTGCTGATACTGTTGCTGTTGACACTATTGTTGCTGCTACTAACGTTACTGTCTCTGCTGCTTCTACTGCTACTGTTGTTGTTGCCAATGTTCCACTTGCTGCTTCTGTTGAATTTATTGCTAATGATACCGTTACTGTTGCTGCTTCCGCTAATGTGACTGCTACTGATACTACTGGTGCTACTGCCGTTTACTGCTATTGAGGAAGAAAGTGAGAATAAAGAGAAAAAATAAAAAGGAAAAAAGACAGCAAAGAAGGGAGGAGGAGGAAGTAACAGCCTTTCACGAAAATAAAACTTTACTGTAAACATTTAATTTAGGAACTTACAGCGAAAATGTTAAGATAAATGTAAATAACTATAAATAAAACACAGGTACAAGAGAACAAAACTTCACTGGAACATTTCGCTCAGTGTAGACCGAGACGTTGTCCCACTAAAATCCTGTTAATCTTCCCTTTCTCCAAGGAATGGGAGTTACCCTCTCCTTCCTTGGATCAAACTATTTTTTTCATTTCCCCCTTGACGCTCTATGACCTCCTGCCCCTGAATGCATGCGCTAAACCCACAAGAGGCCATGCAGCACGTGGGGAAATGGAAGGTAATCAGGCTTGATCCAAAGAAAGAGTGCTGCTCAAATTCCTTCGATCAAAAGTCACTCACCAGCATTATCAAGGATAATATTTTATTTATAGAAAAATTACTTCCTTAATATACTCATTAATCTCTAACAATTAATCAAGAGTCTAAGCTCACCCTAAGGTCATTCAAGGATCGCACTATCACTAACACTCTAAAACAACTTAAGCATCGTTAACAACACTGATATTAACCCTTAAACTGTTCTGGTGTTCTGGTGGTCTGGTGGTTAACGCTCTCGCTTCACACGGTGAGGGCCTGGGTTCGATTCCCAGCCAGAGTAGAAACATTGGACGTGTTTCTTTCCACCTGTTGTCTATGTTCCCCATCAGTAAAATGGGTACCTGGGTGTTAGTCGACTGGTGTGGGTCGCATCCTGGGACACTGACCTAAGGAGGCCTGGTCACAGACCGGGCCGCGGGGGCGTTGACCCCCGGAACTCTCTCCAGGTAAACTCCAGGTAAGCACATCTACGTTCACATGCGTAGTGCTCCAAAAGTAGATCCACGTTTTTTTACATATTTTCAAATATAACAAAAAAAAAGTAGATCAAAGTTTTTTTACACGTTTCCAAATGTAAAAAAAGAAAGATCTACTTTTTTTACATACTTTCAAATGTTGAAAAAACGTAGATCTACGTTTGGACATTTTAAGGGTTAATAACATCCCCAAGATCATTCAAAGATCACCCTGACATTACTAACATCACCCTGACATTACTAACATCACCCTGACATTACTAACATCACCCTGACATTACTAACATCACCCTGACATTACTAACATCACCCAGACATTACTAACATCACCCTGACATTACTAACATCACCCTGACATTACTAACATCACCCTGACATTACTAACATCACCCTGACATTACTAACATCACCCAGACATTACTAACATCACCCTGACATTACTAACATCAGCCTGATATTACTAACATCACCCAGACATTACTAACATCACCCAGACATTACTAACATCACCCTGACATTACTAACATCACCCAGACATTACTAACATCACCCAGACATTACTAACATCACCCAGACATTACTAACATCACCCTGACATTACTAACATCACCCTGACATTACTAACATCACCCTGACATTACTAACATCACCCTGACATTACTAACATCACCCTGACATTACTAACATCACCCTGACATTACTAACATCACCCTGACATTACTAACATCACCCTGACATTACTAACATCACCCTGACATTACTAACATCACCCTGACATTACTAACATCACCCTGACATTACTAACATCACCCTGACATTACTAACATCACCCTGACATTACTAACATCACCCAGACATTACTAACATCACCCTGACATTACTAACATCACCCTGACATTACTAACATCACCCTGACATTACTAACATCACCCTGACATTACTAACATCACCCTGACATTACTAACATCACCCTGACATTACTAACATCACCCAGACATTACTAACATCACCCTGACATTACTAACATCACCCAGACATTACTAACATCACCCAGACATTACTAACATCACCCAGACATTACTAACATCACCCTGACATTACTAACATCACCCTGACATTACTAACATCACCCTGACATTACTAACATCACCCTGACATTACTAACATCACCCTGACATTACTAACATCACCCTGACATTACTAACATCACCCTGACATTACTAACATCACCCTGACATTACTAACATCACCCTGACATTACTAACATCACCCTGACATTACTAACATCACCCTGACATTACTAACATCACCCTGACATTACTAAAATCACCCAGACATTACTAAAATCACCCAGACATTACTAAAATCACCCAGACATCACTAAAATCACCCTGACGTCACTAAAATCACCCTGACGTCCGCCTTGGATTGCCAAGATCACCTTGACATCATTAAGATTACCACGAGGATTGCTGAGATTCCCCTAGAATTTCTAAGGTATCCCTAGGATTTCTAAGATCATCCTCGATCTCAGCTTCCCTTAAGTCAGTAACGTACCACCAGCTCTGGATCATCTTCACATAGGATGGGGGGAGGGGACATGATAACGACGTATATAATACTGAGAGGAATTGACAAGGTGAACAGGGCAGAATATTTGAAAGATGGGTTCAGGAATAAGTGGACACAACTTGAAGTTGAAAACTCTGATGAGTAGTAGAGATTTTAAAAGTATTTTTTCAGCCTTAGAGTTGTCAAGAAGTGGAACAATCTGGAGCCGGGAGAAAGTGGACCTAGTAGCGACCAGCGAAGAGAGGCGAGGCCAGGAGCTCTGAATCGACCCCTGAAACCACATATAGGCGAGTACACTCTAAAAAATATCTTGTGCTACAAAGTGTCTCAGACTGAGCTGAGAGACGCCTCCCGTCTCAGATTATCTTAAGCTTGGGGATGTATGATCTACACGGGTTTGCATTTGTGAATAATAATAGTAATAAAGAAATGAATCAGGTTAATTTTTCTGACGAATAAAGTAACTACATTATAGGAAGGCTAACATTAGTTCACAGCTAAAGCCGAATTTTCTTAATCAGCAACATTAGATAATTCATAGACAACATAACTGTTTGAAAACGTCCACACAACAGCATCAGTTTAAATTATAACGACCTCTCGCTCAAGGGAAACCTGATGAAGTTATAACTTGATTATTTTTTTCCATGTCCTCTGAATACATTAGTCGGCTGACTGCCTCTTCCACAAACAACACAATTTCTTGACTCGTGTGAAAGTTGTATAAAAGCCTCGGTAGGCCTGACGAAAATTATCTTAGCACGTATGCAGCGTGGGAATAAAAGCGCGCGTATGCCACACCTAAGACATTTAATTAGATATTTCACCCGCTGGGAGCTTTATCAATACCAGGTCTGCCATAGCCGTATATATAAAACTCCTCGTCGAGATCATAAGGTATTTGACAGATGTTTAACTCAGAAATGTACAGATGGTTTTGCTTTCTTATGTTGCAAGCCTATTGGCTGCACGTGGGTTATAAAGACTGCATGTCACCTTTGCTTTACCAGGTGAGAATTCTTTGATACATAAAATAAGAATTCTGGTAAACTCCTAGTTTATATACACTGAGACACACTTCTCGGTGTATATACCCCATTGCCTTTATAACTTAATAATAATGTCCTCGTTCTTGTTAAAGAATCAGATATAAAGCCAAAGTTTCTCTGCGGTGGAAGATCAAATTCCACTTTCTTTCCATAGTGAAAAAAAATGCATTAGAACAGAAGCTGAAGGGACCTGAATTATTAAGCATAATACTTATAAATGATCAATTCATAATTCAGTTTCAAGCTTTTTTTTTTAGTTAATTTAAAACAATTATCATATAAATACTATGAAATTATTTTGGTTGTTGTCATTACGTAGTTCTGTGTGTTTCGAACAAAGCTGTGCTGTTCGAGGGGAGTTGGTTATTTGCGCTGGCCTGGTGAACTAAACGATCGTTACCGTATTAACTAGAATACGGAACTGAGGATGGGGAAGATTCAAGCGAGAACGACCTTTCATCTCAAGGGACGTAGAGGTGATATTTCCACCACGGTTACAGTCGTATTGTTACGATTCGACCGCAAATTCGATCGATGCTTCAAGCAGTTTTTATCTTAGCTTCTGTGGTAGTTTTGCCACGATGACCTTTGACCCTGGCCTTTGTCTTTACAACAACCACGGGGGTCAGCGTTTCTGACCTCAACACATATACGCAACTGCTGCATGAGATCCACCCTCTTTTTTTTCCTAGCGAAATAGAGGACAATGCAAACCAAAACACCGGGCAGTTATCACACATCTGGCGGAACAAACAAGCAGTTGGGAAAGACTGTTGGCCTGGTATGACCTCGTCTCGCTCACGTATACCTTCAACCAACTCCTAACTACTTAACAAGGTTAGTGAGATTCATTCCTCAAAAGGAAGCGAGGGTGTAGGTATTATCTCGTGGTTTGAAGTACTTCAAAACTGTTTTAGAAGAAGCAATGAAAGGAATAGTTGCACTGTATAGGGGTTAGGCAGATCTAAGCCTCTCCGTAGATGCGTGGGTGGGGTAATGGGAAAGGGGAAAGGGTATGGTAAGGGAAATGGGGCCACCAAGGTTTCCGTGATGGATGAGAAAAACAAAATAGTAGGGTTGAGTGATGCTTGTAGTTTAATGGGTGATGCTTGTAGTTGGAATGGTGATGCGTGCAGAGTGAATGGTGATGCTTGTAGTGGGAATGGTGATGCTTGTAGTGCGGCAGGTGATGCCTGTAGAGGGAACAGTGTGCTGCAGGAGGAATGGTGATGCTTGTAGTGGGAATGGTGATGCTTGTAGTGCGGCTGGTGATGCCTGTAGAGGGAACAGTGTGCTGTAGGAGGAATGGTGATGCTTGTAGTGGGAATGGTGATGCTTGTAGTGCGACTGGTGATGTTTGTAGAGGGAATAGTGTGCTGTAGAGGGAATCGTGATGCTTGTGGTGGGAATGGTGATGCTTGAAATGAGACGGATGACGTTCGTAATGGGAGATGACTTTTTAATGGGACGGGTAATATTTGTAAAAAGGGGTGATGTTTGTAGAAAGACGGGTGATAGTAATTGGAGTTTCTTACACATTTCCTTTCCTGTACCCAGTATGGATATAATTATTTTCACATAGAAGCGACAAAGTCTTAGGGGCCATACAACAACTGAGGAATAAGAGGTAATCAAGTTTAATCTGAGGGCGAATAACTAGCTCTGATTTCCTTGATCAAAAGCATTTGGAGATGCGGGGAACGAACTTCGATGTGATGATGAGATGAGGAATGGCAGTGGGGAGGATTAGGAAGCATCTGGGGGTAAGGTAATACAGTTGGGGAGAAGTGGGGGAGATGATAGGATTGATTATGGATAACGTGATGAGGCGGGGAGGAGCGGGGAAGGATAACAAAGATAGGGTGTAGTGCAAGGAATGGGTAGGGGAGGAATGAGGTGACCTAAGATTAGTGGGGTGGGGGTTGAATGAGGGAGGGTTGAACTAAAATGGGTGGAATGTGAGGGAAAACTTCAATAGATATGAGTAGTGGAAGTACGAATGTTTGGTAGTGGTCGTTTGTTGATCAGTCTGCTGGTTCAGTTAGGTACATAGGTGGGTACATAGTTCCCGCTACCGCCCCCCTCCTCCCTTTCTGCAGATGACGAGTGTCTCCAACCTGTGGTTCATCACTTGACTTGCGGCTCCCATCAAATCTGTAAGTATTCGTTCCTCTCCTGTCTAAATTATTAAGTTTTGGGATTTGGTTTCAGTAAACGCTTAACTCTTGTTTGACTTCAATTTATTACTGCCTTGATTTGACTTTAGTGTTATGCCATTTTTTAATCCTCACCATTTCTTTTAAAGGTTGTACGTCTATCGTGCGAGTGATTATCGAGTGGTGTGTAACTTTTATTTTTAGCCTCGATTGTCGGCTCGGGTCACCCGGCTCATGCGGGATAAAGATAAGGGCAGCAGTGATGTGGCCAAGATCGTAGACGTCACCTGGACCCCTCTACCTACACTGGTCTCCCTTCCATACGTAACCAACCACCCAGTCAGCTGCACTCCATTCGAGCAGCCTTCTCCCAGTTGTAACTACACCAGCGTTCAAGGTGGTTCTTGACTGGCTACTTAACTGCTTCAACATTATTGTGGTAGTTAAGTGGATCACAATCAACCTCTGGTCAACAGAATATTTACTAGTGTTGGGGACACTGTCTACTGCTTCTACAGTCACGACCAGCTGTGATTCCCCCCTCCCACACCTATCAACAACGGCGTTGCGTTCCTAACAACCATTCAGAGCTACGTACCCAGAACACCGGCACGACACCATACATATTAGCTTTGAGTCAGTAATTATTTATATATTCCATTATTCATTTTTACTTAAAGTAGGATTAATTTCATGTTAGAGTATTTTATATTCTTTAATTTTAATGATTAATAAAATTGTTTATTATGTTGTTACTGAATTTTCTATCTTTTTATTTCCATAAGGAGGAGCCAACCTTGTCAAATACACTTTGAGGGTCTGACAGGGCTGAGTGAACCTTCACATGGAATAAGGGTGGAATGAAAGGGTAGTGAACTAAGATTGGTGAGGTGTGGAATGAAGGGGTGTTGAAGACTGGTGGGGTGGAATACAGGGATAAACTGAGACTGGTGGGGGCGGGGATGAGAGGAAGAACTAAGATTGGGGGAAGGGGTTGTAATGAGAAATGACTCGAGAGAAGCGGAAGGGAAAGGTGGAAGAAGAATGACGAGGAATGTGGAGATACGAACCAGGTGAAGCTTCTCTTGTCAGAGGCTTTTATCATTCTAATACAAGAACAGAATGAAGTGGTATAAAATACAGGCATGACGACTTGATGAAGCCCACTGTGTGGGCGAAACGTTGTTAATAAAGGATCACATTAAACTACATTTGGGTTTCTTTTATCCACATGGTCAGGTGCTGCATGAAGGAGAGTATCAGGTTTGGGCAGGATGAGCCTGTCAAGAACATCTGAAATGATGAGTGTTAGTGTTTGGTAGTAGCAACAAGATATACTCAAGAGCGATTGTGGTGCTGACCACACTTTCTGTTGACTTAGTTCATGAGGTGGTTATGGGAGTTCCGGTGTGTAGTGCAGGTGTTGCTGAAACCATCTCTTCGACATGCGTGCCTGTGTTTATGATCTGTTGTCCCACGTAGATTATGTCACACTTCCCCACGCGGAGTGATATAGACAACACGAAGAAAGTAGTGCTGGTGTGGGGAGCACAACTACCTAAACATACGGGAGATGTATAAAGCTCGGGATAACACATCAAGGACGTGTTCAAAGAGATAATTATGACACTGCATTGTGAAGAAGTTTCGTCCACTAGGAAGTTTATCATTTTAGAGTATAATGCTTAAAAAAAATTCACTCTCAATCGACCGCAGGATTCGAACCTGCATACTCTGTATCAAAGTACAGTATTTTGATAGTGTGCGCAGGTTCGAATCCTACTGTGAACAGAGATAATGTTTGTTAACAGAATAATAATACCCTCTGGTGGACGAAACATCTTCACAACAATGTCATAATCAGTATTGTCTTATTTACATACTGTCGGTATACTTATCCATTGTATCATCCAAATAATTTAAGCAACAGTTTCACCTCTTACCCTAAATCCCACAATCATCTCATGAACTTCAAAGATGCCAAGATGATAATCAGAGAAACTGACTAGCACCCCAGTCGCTATTTAAGACACGTATGTTGTCACTACCAATACCACTGTACAGAATTCTGGCAGTGTTCATGTTTTCAGAGGTGCTCACAAGACCCATCCTGCTCAAACTGGAGACAACCATCACCTAGCCACGCTCCCACAAGACACCCAGCCACGCTCCCACAAGACACCCAGCCACGCTCCCACAAGACACCTAGCCACGCTCCCACAAGACACCCAGCCACGCTCCCACAAGACACCCAGCCACGCTCCCACAAGACACCCAGCCACGCTCCCACAAGACACCCAGCCACGCTCCCACAAGACACCCAGCCACGCTCCCACAAGACACCTAGCCACGCTCCCACAAGACACCTAGCCACGCTCCCACAAGACACCTAGCCACGCTCCCACAAGACACCTAGCCACGCTCCCACAAGACACCCAGCCATGCTCCCACAAGACACCTAGCCACGCTCCCACAAGACACCTAGCCACGCTCCCACAAGACACCTAGCCACGCTCCCAAAAGACACCCCGCCACTCTCCCACAAGACACCTAGCCACGCTCCCACAAGACACCTAGCCACGCTCCCACAAGACACCCAGCCATGCTCCCACAAGACACCTAGCCACGCTCCCACAAGACACCTAGCCACGCTCCCACAAGACACCCAGCCACGCTCCCACAAGACACCCAGCCACGTTCCCACAAGACACCTAGCCACGCTCCCACAAGACACCTAGCCACGTTCCCACAAGACACCTAGCCACGCTCCCACAAGACACCCAGCCACGTTCCCACAAGACACCCAGCTACGTTCCCACAAGACACCTAGCCACGCTCCCACAAGACACCTAGCCACGCTCCCACAAGACACCAAGCCACGGTCCCACAAGACACCTAGACACGCTCCCACAAGACACCCAGCCATGCTCCCACAAGACACCCAGCCACGGTCCCACAAGACACCTAGCCACGCTCCCACAAGACACCTAGCCACGCTCCCACAAGACACCCAGCCACGTTCCCACAAGACACCTAGCCACGCTCCCACAAGACACCTAGCCACGTTCCCACAAGACACCTAGCCACGCTCCCACAAGACACCCAGCCACGTTCCCACAAGACACCTAGTCACGCTCCCACAAGACACCTAGCCACGTTCCCACAAGACACCTAACCACGCTCCCACAAGACACCTAGCCACGCTCCCACAAGACACCTAGCCACGTTCCCACAAGACACCTAGCCACGCTCCCACAAGACACCCAGCCACGTTCCCACAAGACACCCAGCCACGCTCCCACAATACACCTAGCCACGCTCCCACAAGACACCTAGCCACGCTCCCACAAGACACCTAGCCACGCTCCCACAAGACACCTAGCCACGCTCCCACAAGACACCTAGCCACGCTCCCACAAGACACCTAGCCACGCTCCCACAAGACACCTAGCCACGCTCCCACATGCGATACCTAGCCACGCTCCCACATGCGATACCTAGCCACGCTCCCACATGCGATACCTAGCCACGCTCCCACATGAGACACCTAGCCACGCTCCCACATGCGATACCTAGCCACGCTCCCACATGAGACACCTAGCCACGCTCCCACATGAAACACCTAGGCACACTCCCACATGAGACACCTAGCCACGCTCCCACATGAGACAGCCACGCTCCCCCATGCGACACCTAGCCATGCTCCCACATGAGACACCTAGCCACGCTCCCACACGAGACACCTAGCCACGCTCCCACATTAAACACCTAGGCACACTCCTACATGAGACACCTAGCCACGCTCCCACATGAAACACCTAGGCACACTCCCACATGAGACACCTAGCCACGCTCCCACATGAAACACCTAGGCACACTCCCACATGAGACACCTAGCCACGCTCCCACATGCTGGATATGTTGGGATACTGGATGAATTAGGTTAGGCTGGGTTAATTAACATTAAATTAGGGGTGCCTTTTTTTTCCTACTTTTCACTTATCATTTTTTCTTAAGACCATTACCGACAAGTATGAAAATAGACAAATTGCGGAACAACCTTTATTGGGACAAAGTTTTGCTCCATGTAGAACTTTATCAAGCTCATAAAGCTCTACACAAAGCGAAATGAACTTGTTAAAGTTCTACATGGAGCAAAACTTTGTCAGAATGAGAGCTTGGTCTGCAACTTGTGTAAAATATCCAACCATGAAGCTAATTTTTAGCGTAAAAGCTTCAGTATACATTTTATGGTAGACCTGGTTGCCATATCCTACTCCCATTCCCCATGCCGCCCCCCCCACCATCACCCATACAGAAGCACCAATGAGGTTCGGAAATCAATATCACTTAAATGAGAAATATGATTATGTTTGTGCTCTCCCTGGCCGAGGGCTCCGGTGGCTGCCCCTAGCCAGGTCCAGTCCTTAATGACAAGGAGGGAGGGAGGGATGAGGGAGAGTCAAGTACTGAGGGAGGGAGGGATGAGGGAGAGTCAAGCAGAGAGGGAAGGATGAGGGCAAATCATACAGGGAGGGACTGATAAGGGAGAGTCAAGCACTGAGGAATGAGGGAGAAGGATTCTTTTGATCTCGTTGACTTCACTGTGACGAACATGTCAACCTTTAGAACTAGAACAGTCCTAGTTCACATACTGCAATACGAAGGTTCTGAGGGTCAAAACGTGTACCAGTCGCAGAGATGCTAATTGTTAGGAAAAAGTCTCACGAGTAAGGTTTACACTGCGCCTGAGAAATGGGAGGTATCAGATTTTATCCAAGAAAAGGATACCTGGAGTTTACCTGGAGAGAGTTCCGGGGGTCAACGCCCCCGCGGCCCGGTCTGTGACCAGGCCTCCTTAGGTCAGTGTCCCAGGATGCGACCCACACCAGTCGACTAACACCCAGGTACCCATTTTACTGATGGGGAACATAGACAACAGGTGGAAAGAAACACGTCCAATGTTTCTACTCTGGCTGGGAATCGAACCCAGGCCCTCACCGTGTGAAGCGAGAGCGTTAACCACCAGGCTACCAGCTCCCATTCCCTGGATTTCAAGCCCTTGACCAGTACCAAGGCACCCATTGAAAGAAAAAAATACTTTTGAGAGTAACGTAGGTGGTCATAAACATCCCCGAGAGCAGAGGGACACAATAACCTCGGTTCATTTCCTTCCTATCTACAAGTCAGGCGGCACCAGCGGCCACCCTTCATGAACTAATAACACACTCCTGACCTGGGTAGGTGGAGTGGCTGGCTGGCTGGATGATAGGTGGGCTAGTTGGCTGGCTAGCAGGATAAGGCAGGCTAGTTGGCTGAGTGGCAAGATGAGAGGCTGGTTAGTGTGCTGGCTGGTTAGCTAGCTGGTTGACCGGTTAAATGATTGGCATATTATTTGGCTAGTTGATTGGAAGGATGATTGGTTCCCCGATTGACTGATTTAATAGGTGGCTGGCTGGATGCTAGCAGGATAGATGGCTGGACAGCTAGCTGGCTGACTTGCTGCCTGGCTGCAAATCTGAAAGTCTTGGAAGGGCTCACCGAAGCAGCCGCATATTGAAAAGCAAATCCTTCCCTCCCGTTCAAGTTTCCCATATTAAGGCATATTAACTGAAGAGAGACGCATGCCTCACCTCGCTGAGCAGAGGACACTGGTTCTTACAGCTAGCACGGCCACAAGGGCGTGTTCTGCTTGGCATGCCTCCCGAGGCTCGGCCAGGTGAATGAAGCTAATGTAGAAAGGATGCAGGTTCAATACTCATCAAACATGGCGGCGTACCAGAGAAGCTGCTCTGCCCATGGCTGAGTCTTACGGACCCACCCATGGCTGAATCTTAGGGACCTGCTCATGGCAGTCTTAGGGACTTGCCCATGGCAGTGTCTTAGGGACCTGCCCATGGCAGCGTCTTAGGGACCTGCCCATGGCAGCGTCTTAGGCACCTGCCCTTAGGGCGCATTTGTTCCAGTCTCGTCGCTAAGGTAACGTTCGTAGCTGTCCTCCCCGTCTCTGCTGATGCCCGTCTGTATGCATTTGCCTCTCTACTTCTCTCTGTATATCAACGGTATCTTGTACCAACTGTGCTCGTGGCCTGGTGGCAAAAGCTCTCGCTTCACACGCTGAGTGTCCGGGTTCGATTCCCGGCAAAGGTAGAAACATTGGGCGTGTTTCCTTACACAGGTTGTCAATTTTCACCCATCAGTAAGAAACGGTACCGGGGTGTTAGTCGACCGTTGTGGGTCGCATCCTGGGATAAAATTGACCTAATTTGCCAGAAATAACAAGTGACTTTCTATGTAGTAGTATATCACTGATGTCAGCTAGGATTAGAGAGCGAAACGTTGTCACAATAAAATGTCACATTAGTTGCAAATGTGGAAAATACTGCTCTGAATAGAAGGGTAAAGAGAAAGCAAGAATAGAGAACTGAGGAAAAAAGTTAGAGAAAAACAAAACGCGCACGCACCTCTCCACACACAATAACAAATCTGGTAGAGTTCTATGACAATATTACGAAAGTTAGGCAGGAGAGAGAAGGATGGGTGGATTGCTAGAAGGCGTCCGATACAGTGCCTCAACAGAGATGGGACAAAAGCAACAGGAGTAGGCGGGAATAACAGGAAAAGCTTTACAATGGATCAAGAGATACCTAACAGGAAGGAAAGGAACGGAGGGACCAGGAGCAGAGACTCGACACCTGCATCCACAAATAGGTGAGTATACCTACATAAAAACACGGAACTACGAAAGCCTCCTTCAGTTTCCCAGGAAAGAGAGCGTCAAAGACTATCTGAAATGAGATTGAAGTTGATGTGGGTGGCTCAAACACCTGTTTTTCTGCGTGTGTGCGGGTGTTGTAATGGTGTGAGGGAGATATGGGGAGGGGGAGAGAGAAGGGAAGAGAAAGGAAGGAAAAGGCAAAGGTGGAAAAGGGGTTAGAGATTTTAGGTGCATTTAGATATTAAATGGATAACTGTATGGGTGAATTATGAGGAATGGTAATGGTAGATGGGTGTAGGTGTATCGCAAGTGTAGAGATGATGCAGTGTCGTAGTGTACTGATGTTATAGTGAAGGTGTGATGATGTAGTGAATGTGCTGTGAAAGTGTACCTGTAAGATCAAATGTTAATGAAAGAGCAGCTATAGAATTGTTGGAAGGGGGGAGGAGAAGGGGTTGGGGAGCGGAGTAGGTGAATGGGAGGGAAAGGGGAGCATGGACAGGTGTAACCACGAATGAAGAGCGAGAGGAAGGTAGATGGACGTAGGTGAGGGTTAACCAGTAGTTTTGGGAACGGTGCAGATGTAGCGTACAGCAGGTGGTATAACAGGAGGGTACAACAGCACTCAGGGTTTACAGCATATGGGAAGACATTCTCCAGGAAATGTTCAGTATTTAACGCGTTAAAATTTCTTAACTATGTTAATAAGTGACAAATTTGCATGTACTATGCCTAAACTTGCTAGGTACCATCCTTCCTGCAAGCTGCATCAACTATTAAAGACTGATGCTGCTCAAGACAGACCTACAAGTTATTTCACATATATACCATTTTAAAATTAAATTAGTATATTTTCACTTAAACGCTTCAATAAGAATCCCAACATTTTTTCGAAGTAGGATATACAATGGTGAAAGTTTGAAGCCGATCAGATGAGGCTTTTGCAAGTTATCGCACAGAAAAAAAAAATGGGAATGATCTATATGAAACTGGCCAGAGGGTACCTGCACATGCTAAGAGCTCCATGAACCCCTTCCTGGTTACAGTACACCAGCGTTGGAAATTTGAATCCAATCTAAAGAGGCGTTCTATAATTACGAACGAAAACTTTGGAGGAAGGGAAAAAAAACCACAGGCAATCACGTAAAGGTACTTAAATATTTATGATTAAGGGTTACTAAATTCATGAAACTTAGTCTTAAAACCGGAAGATTTCATCATTTTCAGTTTTTCTCACCTACATTTTATTTCAAATTCTCTACAATTCTATATAAAAAAATATATTAGTTTAAGAAACTGGAATTTGCATACTTTCTTTGAGTTACCAGATGAGGACAGTTGAGAAGCTGAAACTGAAATTCTGCAAATAAGCAATAACACAGTCTAATAATTCAAAGTTCCTCTAAGATATATCAGCGCTGAAGGTTTGAAACTTATCAGTTAAGGCATCAAATTTAAATTTCCACAATAAAATTGGCAATTTAGCATATAGCAGCCAACAATTAGTCCAAAAATTAGCAGAGATCTTATACTGGCTTCTAGGGTTTGAAGCCGATCAGAAGAACATTCTCCAATTATTGCAAGGAAATCAAGTTTTCAATGAAATGGGCAGTTTAAAATGTGCACAGTCCAAAATCAATGTGAACCATCCTTTGTGCAAGGCACAATAACGCTGAAAGTTTGAAGCCGAACATTCTCTAGCTATTGCTCGGAATCCAACAATCAGAAGTTTAACTACTGTACGTTAGTAAATTTATGAAAGGATATTAAAAGGTAGAGAAGGGGAACTTTTTGAGCTAATAACAATAAAAACGAGAACCATAAATTTGTATTTCCTTAAGAAGCAGCAATGTAGGAGGTATACAGAAAACGCTTCTTCATAGAGTGGAAGATGGCTGGAATATCAGAAAAAAGAACTGTTTTTGTTTCAATCACATTTTATACCCTACAAATCTATTTTTAATAAATAATGGGACATCACAAGCACAACTTCTGTCCTGTAACCAGAAAGAGATAATTAAATATCTGTATATGAGATACACCCGCACACATGTATGCACGAGATAACCATGCAAACATGTTTGATACACACACACTCATACATGTATAAGGTACACACGCACATGTATGAGATACATGCGCACATATGTATGGGATACACACGCACACATATATGTATATGAGATACAGATATACACTAAAAATGACAAGTCTCTACCTCCCCCTCATTCTCTTTCCATTATTAAACAAAATAACAGCTATGCCGTCCTGATCGATCCCCACACACACACACACACACACACACACACACACACATACACACACACACACACACACACACACACACACACACAGACACACAGACACACAGACACACAGACACACAGACACACAGACACACACACACGCACACATACGCGCACGCGCGCACACACAAAGTTTAGGTACTGAAGACAGTCAATATAGCTTGGAGAAAAGACGAAATGAAGGTTTCAATACAACAAATGCCAAAAAACACTCAAAGAGTAAGCTGATATAATAAAAGAAAGCGAGACGATATGCTTAAAAAAGGAGGAGGATATAGAAGAGACGAAGGCTTGTGAGAGTACCAAAGATAAAAGAATCCTACACGAGTAATAAGGCAAAAGATAGAATTAGGACAAGAGGTGCAGTTAGATCAAAATTTCATATATTGTTAACAGAAAACTTTAAGAAGACGAAAGGGCTTGAAAAGTATAGAGCTATCACAATATTTATGCTAAAAAAAATCACTAAAAACATATTGAACAGCATGTGACAGAAGCCAGGGAAATTACTGTTATACGAAACATAAGTATTTATATCAAAAAGGTGACTGCAAACAATGTTAAACTATTAATAAAAGAAAAAATTGCTATTATTTACGGCGATGCTGTTAAGGAATAAAAATAAAGAATAATAAAATGGAATAGGCTAGATGACAATACGTTGGGTGGAGTTCAGTATTAGTCTGGAGCTTGTAGTGGGATACTGGTGACTTGGAATATATGAGAAGGATAACAGAAACCATCAGAAAGAACATGCAGATTAAGTCTAAGGCAGCATTACTAGCGAGAGTTAGGGACATAACGAAATTTAAAGGCTGTAACTAGATGCGAATTGGACAAAACCATTTAAAAGAGGCAAAGGTAAAAATGATAGACTTCATAAACACTCCTGAGATGTTAAATGAGAATAAAAGAAAAAAGTTACCGTATTTTTTTACGGAATAATATAGCCGTAGAGCCTATTAAATTGTTTCTTACAGAAACAAGAATATGACAAATATTATTGAAGCTAAAATAAATGGAAAAAATAAGTTGCTACATAAACACATGTACAAAGACACACAGACTTCATGTACTAACATTGATGGATTAAAAAAAAAAAACTCTAGGAATAAGGGAAATTCTAGAAGAAAAACTAGACAAAATAGGCATAATCCAGTTCAAACTAAAATGAAAACAATCCATTTTAAAAGAGGTCTAACTTGACATTAACTACTCATCGTGCAGAAGTAGCAGAGTAGGAAAGGAGGACTGGCAATACTGATAACACAAACAATATTTAAATACAAAAGATTAAATACAAAATACAAAAAAAAACATTGAAATTTTACCAATAGAAATCAATGAGTAACTTACAGTTAATGCAAGATATCCGCCGTTTAATATTTTGGGGAGAAAAATTTAATAAGGTAAATGAAGTACTACATAATATTCTAAGCAATCTATTGATGAAAAGAGACAGAAGACGAAAAATAATCTTTTGATGGGAGATAGTAACGCAATAATTTGGGAAGCCCATGAGCCTGGAACTGTAAATAAATGGTCAATATAATTTTTTAATGTAATGACTTTCTCATGCCTAAGCATATAAATAAAGTAACAAGAATGAGAGAAGTCAACACAGCATCAATATTAGACAGTGTTTAATAGAAAGGAATTAAGTTACATTATACTACTTCAATTTAAACATTTTCTCAATTTATCCAAGTCGTTCGTTCTGTAGAGATTTACAGAAAAACTTTGAACTATCTAAATCCAATTAGAAAGTGATCATTTTCTACTGGAAATATCCACATGCTGCTGTTAAGTATGACTCAACTTAATGACTCAGAAGATGGAAAAGAAATACAAGCCTCCATGGTCTGGAGGTGACACACTTGTTTGGATGAGAAGTGGTGTTGTAAAGTAAAAAAAAAAAAACCATTACAGAAAAATTACAAAATATTGAAAAATAAATAACCTATTAGTTAATAATTAATAAATCTTGCAGTCTGTAAATTAATGCTTATCAATTCTATTAAGCTATTACAACAGATCTATGGAAATTATTCTAGAAATAAATGAATTGGTGGTGTATATTTTTCTTGGCATTAAAGTTGCTTCTGACAGAGTTCCCCATGAAAGAATTAGAACTGATTTAATATTTTATTGTTTGAGAGGACAATACTAACCGTCACAAGAGGAAAATATATCCTCTTGGGGAGATGTCACAAGTGGGGGGAAGGGGGGTGACACAAGACTGTACTTGCCTAATAATGTTTTATGTAAATCATCTACCAGAATGAATAGAAAACTACATGACTATGTTTGCAGATGTTGAAAAAATCTTATGTAAAATAAACAATAAATATTATTAAGAATCTCTATAGGATGCCTTAGATAAATTAAGCAAATGGTGTTACAGACGATAGAAAATAATGTAAATAAATTACAAATAATGGAAATGGGAGAAAGCGAAATCTCCCCATTTAAGGAATATACACAAAACACAAAGCATAAGATGAAGGGATCTAGGAGTCTAACAAAAAATGTAAATGAAAGTGAGAAACTCGTGTGCTACAGTGGCGAACTAAATGTGGATATGGTATAAAAGGTTCAGAAAATGGCTTTCAGAGGTACAAAATAAATGAATCTGAAAAACTGAAAACATACAATTTGCCCACCCTCTTTGATCAGACAAAAGGAGGAGATATGAAAATCCCATATAAAGAAGGTAACGAAAGAATATGAATCAACAGATGAAGTAACAATAATCTGTTACAAGAATAACAAGAAGACAGTCACAGTTGTAAATTTAGAAGAAAAAAAGTGGAGTCGAAAAGATACGAGAAAATTTTCTTCGCCAACTTGTTGACCAGTGATCTGAATTAAGAGAATTTCAAATATACATGTAAGTGGAAATTTAAACCGTGTTACTTGATGAAAAATGACTTAAGATGAAATAGAGCATAACTGCTCTTGAAGATTGAGACACTTATGCAGCATATGGGAATCTTTATTCAGGAAACGTTTCGCCACACAGTGGCTTCATCAGTCCAATACAAAGAGGAAGGCGTAAGGAGAGGAGGAGAATGAGGTAATCAGTCCCTCAACCTGGAGTTAGGTTGAGGGACTGATTACCTCATTCTCCTCCTCTCCTTACGCCTTCCTCTTTGTATTGGACTGATGAAGCCACTGTGTGGCGAAACGTTTCCTGAATAAAGATTCCCATATGCTGCATAAGTGTCTCAATCTTCAACTTGTCGGTTTTTCAAACCATTCATCACATAACTGCTCTTGTAGCTAAAAACAGGTAGTCTCTACACAATCCCTACCTAGTCATGCAGCGAGTGAGGAATGGGAGGTTCTCGGAATCAATCCAAGAGTAGTCTAAATCCAGTTTCTTGGATCAAGAACGCCCCCCTCACCGGAATCAAGGCACTTCCTTCGAGAGAACAAAATGAAGAAAGAATTCCTGGAGCCAGAGCTCAACCTAAGAAAATTTAGCTACGCAATTACAGCTAGGTAATCTCTCTCTCTCTCACCTGGAGTCTACCTGGAGGGCATTCCGGCGATCAGCGCCCCCGCGGTCCGGTTCACGACCAGGACTCCCGGTGGATCAGGGCCTGATCAATGAGGCTGTTTCTACTGGCCGTATGTAGTTCATCGTACGAACCACAGCCCGGCTGATCCAGCATTGACTTTAGGTATCTGTCCAGCTCCCTCTTGGAGACAACCAGGGGTCTATTGGTAATGCCCCTTATGGCTGGTGGAAGACTGCTGAACAGTCTTGGGCCCCGGACATTTATTGTTTTTTCTCTTAATGTACTAGTAGCGCCCCTACTTTTCACTGGGGGTATGTTGCATCACCTGCCAAGTCTTTTGCTTTCGTATGGAGTGATTTGTGTGCAGATTAGGAACCAGTCCCTCCAGGATCTTCCAGGTGTAGATTATCATCTCTCTCTCTCGCCTGCGCTCCAGTGAGTACAAGTCAAGTGCTTCCAAGCGTTCCCAGTAGTTAAGGTGTTTGATGGAACTTATAAGTGCAGTAAAGGGTCTCTGTACTTTCTTTAGATCTGCAATTTCACCTGCCTTGAAATTGCAGATCTGGAGAATGTGTTCACACACATACACACACACACACACACACACACACACACACACACACACACACACACACACACACACACACACACACACACACACACACACACACACACACACACACACAAAACCTCTCTCAGTGAAGCCGTCATAAAACAATCAGTAGAATATGGACATACCTTTCTGATAGGTGGCACACTTTTTTTTTTTTTTTGGCGGATTTACATAAACACTGAGAAATATATTAAAGGCTGGACGCCCTGCGCAAGATTGTATCATTTGCAAGAGTCGCTAATTTGCATGAGTTAAAATATTCAGGCGTTTATTGTGGAGCCAGGTAGCGTGCAGGCAACCCATGCGTGCACGCACGCACGCTGGCACAGGCACTCAAGCACAAGTGCGCGCGCGCGCACAAAAGCAAATAACTATAACTGTAATAATAATATTATGTTAGTTTCAGAGGGTTAAAACCTATGCACCAAGAATGCCTGAATACACACACAAACACACACGTACATACCTACGTACGTGTGTGTGTGTATGTGTGTTCTTCACTTTATCAGTTTGCGTGGAACAATTCATGAAGGTACGAGTTAGTAAATCATGGGACATATGTGATAAGGAAATAATTTCCCCGTATGTTACACACTCAATTTATTAACCACTTGGCAATGGATGTAATTATACAAGTATGTCATTACTTGTTTACAAGAGTATTTACGAACGTAATAAAGGACATCATCTGTTTGTTATTGATTTGAAGGGGCGAGGATGTTTTGCATACGCAAACATGATGGTACTGCACCATTATGAGTAGCCTGTGAACAAGACACTATTGCAACCATGGTTGATCCAGTGTTAGTCATGGTGGTGCAGCTGCTGTACACTGTTTACACTCCCTCAGTTTACTTTAATCCGTATTTCAGGGATGAAGGTAAATTCTGTTTATACGCAGAGATATACGCCTCTAGGTGTATATTTCCAGCACGTTACACTCAGATAATAGAAAGATTGTTATCGAAAGGTGTTTGGTTATTATATACGAGCCACCGTGCAAGGTAGGATTGCACAAATTATGAACAACACTCAGCCTCTCCCTCCTTTCTCCTCCTCCATTATTCCCTCACACTCCCCCCCCCTCCCCTTTTCTTTCTTTCTCTCACATTCTCTCTTCCCTGCCTACTTCAATAACATACAATGGGAACAAGTCAACCATGTCCTATTGAAAAAGGCTGGGAAGATATCCTAAGCAACACGGATCCGAACTTTTGCCTAGAAAAAATTAACTCTGTGGCTCTTGAAGTCTGCTCAAGGCACATTCCATTAAGCAAGAGAGAGAGATGTAAACTAGAAAGAGAGAGGCGCTCCCTATGCAGACGAAGGTGAAGAATCACAGAGCTGCTGAGAGGGGCCAATATATCTGAAATACGAAGAGAGGCACTAGTTTGTGAAATAGCAAATATCGAACTTTAACTTAAGGAATCTTACAGGAGACAATCTCAGGAAGGACTAAGAGCCATAAAGAAAAATTAAAAAAAAAAAAAAAATACTTCTTTTATGCCAAATTTAAGGGAAAAACAACATCCAGCATTGGGCCCCAGCTTAGGCGAGATGGGATATACACAGATGTCAGCAAAGAAATGAGTGCGATACTAAAGTCCCAATACGACTCTGTGTTCAGCGAGCCGTTACCCAGACTAAGGGTCGACAATCTAAATGAATTCTTTATGAACGAGTCCCAAAATTTGGTCATCTAAAAAATCTCTGATATTATCCTACCAGCACAAGATTTTGAAAAGGCAATAAATGACATGCCCATGCACTCTGCCCCAGGCCCAGACTCATGGAACTCCAAGTTTATCAAGAACTGCAAGAAGCCCCTGACAAGTGCCTTCAGTACTCTATGGAGAGGGAGCAGGACACAGGGGTAATCCCACACCCACTAAAAACAACAGACATAGCTCCACTCTACAAAGGTGGCAGTAAAGCAACTGCAAAGAACTACAGACAGATGGCACTAACATCCCATATCATAAAAACCTTTGAAAGGGTTCTAAGAAGCAAGACCGCCAACCACCTATATACCCATCAATTACACAACCCATGGCAACATGGGTTTACAGCAGGTCGCTCCTGCCTGTCCCAGCTACTGGACCACTATGCCAAGGTCCTGGATGCGATAGAGGATAAACAAAATGCAGATGTAGTACACAGACTTTCCAAAACCCTTCGACAAGTGCGACCACGGTGTAATAGCGTACAAAATGCGGGAAAAGTTGGTAGATGGATCTATAACTTCCTAACAAATAGAACACAAAGAGTAATAGTAAACAGTAAAGTCCGAGGCAGCTACGGTGAAAAGCTCTGTTCCACAAGGCACAGTACTCGCTCCCATCCAATTCCTCATACTCATATCTGACAGAGATGTAAGCCACAGCTCCTTGTCTTCCTTTCCGGATGACACCCGAATTGCCATGACAGTGTCCTATCAAAGACACCTCAAGACTCCAAGCGGACATCAACCAAATCCTCAAATAGGCCACTCAAAACAATATGAAGTTCAATGAAGAGAAATTTCAACTAATCAGATATGGAAAACTTGAGAAGATTAAGACCGTATCAGGGTATATAACAAATTCTAACTACACAATAGAGCGACAAGTAATGTAAAGGACCTGGGAGCGATAATGTCAGAGCTCTCGCCTTCAAAGACCTCAACAACGTATCTACCGCATCTGCAAGAAAAATGATGGGATAGATAATGAGAACCTTCAAAACTAGGGACGCCAACCCCATGATGATTCTCTTCAAATCGCATGTTCTCTCTAGGCTGGAATACGGCTGTACACTAACCGTCCTCTTCAAGGCAAGCGAAACTGCTGACCTGGAGAGTGTACAACGAACTTTCACGGCACACAAGTACAATAAGGCACTTGCATTACTGGGAACGGTTCAATTCCCATGACTTGTATTCCCTGAAACGCAAGCGAGAGATACATGACAATATATACTTGGAAAATCCTAGAGGGATTAGTGCCAAACTTGCTCAAGAAAATCACTCCCTATGAAAGCAAATGACTCTTCAGGAGATGCAACATTCCCCCGATGAAAAGCAGGGGCGCCACAAGTACACTGAGAGACAACACAATAAGTGTCCGGGACCCAAGGCTGTTCAACTGCCTCCCAGCATACAAAAGGGGAATTACCAATAGACCCTTGGCTGTCTTCAAGAAGGCACTGGACAGGCACCTGAAGTCAGTACCTGACCAGCCGGGTTGTGGTTCGTACGCCTTTTTGCGTGCGGCCAGCAGTAACAGCCTGATTGATCAGACCCTGATCCACTACGAGGCCTGGTCTCAGACCGGGCCGCGGGGGCGTTGACCCCCGAAACCCTCTCCAGGTATACCTTCATTCTCTCCTCCTTCCTCCCTCCAACCCTCTCACCATCGTTTTAATATGTCGTACAACCCGCATATATCTTCAAAACATTAACACGCAGGTGTTCCTCTGTATGTATCTTCCTGTTTATTCTTCCTTTGTTCACCTCACTCATTTCCCTCTCTTTCCAACCCTTCCTCTTAACACACTCTCCATCACGCTCTTCCTCTTAGTCACAATCGTCTTCATTCTCTACCCAGCCTTCTCATTAGCAGCACAAAAATTTAAATACGTGAGAGAGAGAGCATAAACTAATCAGACATGTGAAACAAATATAAATCTACTTCAGCCAGTGCAACTTAGGATTTGTTCATCACATTTTTTTTTTTTTTTTTTGGGGGGGGGGGAAGTTCTAAGAAGCGCTAAACCCATGTGGGTTATTAAGCTAGAAATCTGGAACCCAAAACATTAGAAATACAACAATGCACTTTTCAGGCTTTAAGTATGGAGTGGGGTGAGGTGGGGCGGGTCCAGTTTCAGCCTTCAAACAACATTAAAAATAAAGAGAAATTGGAGAGTGGGCAGAGAAGGGTAACAAGACATACCTGTGATATACTTGTGACCGGTTTTGAGGGTTTTTCTGCCCTTGAAGCCTGGTCTGAAGACAGGCTCTAATACGGTAGGCTTCTAACACTAATAGCTTGATCAACTAAGCTGCTGGTACTCGCAGGTTTAAAACTACAGGCCCGCATAGCCATCACAACCCGCTTGATCAAGCACTTGGAGGCAGTGGTTCAATTTTAGCTTAAAAACTTCTATTTTCATTCCAGACATTATTTCTGATATCTGTTGGTAGTAGGAAGAAAAGTCGTGAGCCACGATGTTGATATAATATTCTCGAGCCAGAACTCTTACTGAGCACAATCTAGTTGAGCTGGAACTCTAAACAATGTGTCCTTATATTTATATATTATATACAATATTATTTATATATTAAAAAAGGAGAGCTAGCTGAAGTGCTAGCTCGTCTCTTTTTACTATACAAGTACCAAGCATTTTTTTTTACTATACAAGTACCAAGTACCTACTTACAGCTACTGAACAGTGATAAAGGGAGTAAGGAAACATGCCCAACGTTTGAGCTGGTCTTGGGTTCAAACCCGGGTCCTTCAGTCTTGAGCCACAGACATGACCACTTAAGCCACGATCCACCAACTACAAAACTCAATGATAAGAAATATAATACGAACACGTAAGATTTTTTATGTACCAGCAGACAAAGAAAACTGGAACACATTGCCCTTCAATATTTTATTTAAATTACTCTACACACTATTAAGAAACTGTCAAACAAATATTTTGTCATTATGACATAGGAATCATATCATGGATTGTATTTTATATAGTACTAAACTCGTATGGGGTCATTCAGCGCAGGGAGGCAAACAGATTCGATCCTTCGACCGGTAACTGATGCCCATGTTTCACGTTGCTGGCTATCACAAAGCTTTTGACAGAGGTTACTGGCACTCGTGAGCCCGGATGTCAACTATGTCAACCACTAAGACTACCTGATACTCGACAAGTTGGATATTATCATCAAGAACCACCCAGATTCCCTGGCACTACCAGCTGAATATCAACATCAACAACCAACCAGACTACCTGGCGCACTACCAGCTGGATATCAACATCAACAACCAACCAAACTACCTGGCGCACTACCAGCTGGATATCAACATCAACAACCAACCAAACTACCTGGCGCACTACCAGCTGGATATCAACATCAACTACCCAGGCTGTGGGGCATTCACGGTACCAACCACGTCAATTATCCAAGATGCCTTGTACTCCACCAGCTGGATATCAACCACGTCAACCACCTAGGCTGCCTTATACAGAGCTGGTTATGGTTGCTCAAATTTCCTTCTAAAATGCCTTACAACAGTTACATAAACAGGACAATACAAGAGAACCAACGCAAAGAGAATATTAATTCCACAAGCTTTTGTAGTTTGTTACATTTAAAATTAATCGACTATAAGATCATTCAGGTATATTTAATCAGTTACAAGAGGGTCAAGTTGCATTATAAATTATTCGACTATAAGAGGGTCATGAAGACTGCCTCTCACGTAGTCACAAGAATATCTTGATCTCTTAAATAAGATCAAATCCTTTTAAATAAATAAGCAATCGGTGTATAAATACTTACAAGATATATACCTCACGGTGTATATACCTTATGACCCAAAGAAACTTTAATGAAAGTAATACATATTTGTGTGTTAGTTACCATTTTGTCCTAGGCACACGTCGATTAGACACTAGGCCTGTTGTATATGCGCGCGCGCGCGCGCGTGTGTGTGTGTGTGTGTGTGTGTGTGTGTGTGTGTGTGTGTGTGTGTGTGTACTCACCTATTTGTGGCTGCAGCAGACGATTTACAGCTCCTGGCCCCGCCTCTTCACTGATTACTACTAGGTCCTTTCTCTCCCTGCTCCATGAGCTTTATCAAACCTCGTGTTAAAACTATGTATGGTTCCTGCCTGTGTCGGTGTGTGTGTGTGTGTTCTGTTTGCGCGCACTTGCATGCGCGTGCGTGCATGTGTGCGTGCGTGCATGTGTGCGTGCGCGTGCGCCTGCTTAAATCAATCACACAAAAATATACATCCCCACACGCAGCAAGACAGGACTTGGAGAGAGAAAACACAATGATGCAGAAGCACCAATACCCAGGATCCGCCTAGACCAGGTCATTTTGAATTACGAGTGGACATTGTGAATACCGGGAACTGCCCACTCACAAGAGCCCTTACCCTGCCCATGGGAATAGTCCATCCCTTCGCCCTTACATCGACACCACACAGAGGCCGAGATCGCCTGGCTAGAGGCGCGACAGAAGAGAACTAGTGGCCAGCTGCGCCAGCCGAACCTGTTTGTTCACCTGTCTGAGAGAACTTTATATCGGGGAATCAAGTGATCGTTTTGCGTCCATCTCATCTGCGAGTCGTTCAGTAAACAAAGCTGCAGGTGTTTATGTCTCCTGGTACGAGCCTTCAGTAAACAAAACTGCAGGTGTTCACGTCTGCCACGAGTGGGTGCAGTTCTTTAGTACACAAAGTTGTAGGTGTTGTCTCCTGCCACGAGTCTTGTATTTATATCCCCATCTCCACAGCAGTGGCAGAAGCAACACTAACTGCAGCAACTTGCACATCAAAATCACCAGCAGCAACCTCAACAGCATTAGATGTAACATCAGCAATGTCACCGTTAACAGGAGCAACATCACCACCACCATCAGTGGCAACATCAACACCAACAGCACCAGCAGTGGCAGCAGCAATGCTAACATTAACAACAGTAACATCAACATTAACAACAGCAACATTGTCACTATGAGCAGCATAGCCTTTGAAGCCGGATGAAAGATAATTATTAAAAGGGTCGACAACAGAAACAACAACAACCAACAACAAAAGCCTCGCAAGCTGGATGAAAGATAAAAATAGCAAAGGGACGTCGTCGCAGACACCAGCAACAACAGCAGCAGCAGCAGCAGCAGCAGCAGCAGCAGCAGCAGCAGCAGCCTTAAGACCAGAACGACACATCATAACATGCAAGTTAGATTAGGTAAGATTTGTCAGGAAACAGGACAAGTGTTTCCTGACGCGGATCTTAAGTCATATGATGACCTGCAGCTGGAGCTTTTGGTCCTCAGACCGAGGCCTTCCGCTGGCTTACCTATCAACCACTTCAAAATTATGGTTATTATAACCATTAGGAGATATGTAATTATAACATGCAGGTACAAGAATTGTTTACTTGTTTTATTCGTTGTCTGGAAGACTGCAGTACCTGGGATCATGAATCGTGTTGCTGGGTTTTTCACCTGTAGAGACGAATCGCATTTTTCATTAGCCAGGGCCACGGAGGTAGGCGTGGCTTGAAGATAAAGTAGGCGTGGCTTGAAGATAAAGTAGGCGTGGTTTGTTGGAAAAGTAGGCGTGCCCTGTTGGAAAAGCAAGCGTGCCTTGTTGGAAAAGCATGCGTGGCTTCCTGGAAAAGTAGGAGTGGCCTGAATTAAGTAGGCGTGGCTTGTTGGAAGAGGAGTGGCTTTAATTTAGTCGGCTTGGCTTGTTGGAAGAATGGTTTGAAGATTCAATAGGCGTGACTTGAATTAAGCAGGCAGGGACTGAGGACTATGAGACACGTGGATTGCGGATAGAAATGATCTGCACTAGAGAGCGTAGCGAAAACTAAATAGTGGGCGGGGCATACACTAGGTAGTGGGGCGGGGTGTCCAGAAAACGTTGATAAACGGACGTGAGTTCCGAAGCCCTGTCAATATTCGTCATAAGCTTTGACCAAACAGAATCTGAACCTCATTGCACTGTCAAGTTGGTTTTCAGAATCAACTCGAAAATGACTACCACAATATTACATTGCTTCATTTACTACAGCCTAGAAAGCTCTCTGGCATGTAGGCATGAATCCACCACCTGCCTTGGAGATGGTCAGAGCGCTGACAGAAGCTGGACAACAAATTAATACTTGATAACAAAAGAACTTAAGAACGAAAGTTATTTCCAGCATTTGTGACTGCTGGAGGAAGACACTTTGTCGTGCTCGTGTGTCGTCCCTGGTGTCGTGTTGTGCTCGTGTGTCGTTCCTGGTGTCGTGTTGTCCTCGTGTGTCATCCCTGGTGTCGTGTTGTGCTCGTGTGTCGTCCCTGGTGTCGTGTGCTCGTGTGTCGTCTCTGGTGTCATGTTGTGCTCGTGTGTCGCCCCTGGTGTCGTGTTGTGCTCGTAGCTCGTGCGTCCTCCACAGATGTAGTGTGCCGTAAAAAAAATCTCCAACGAAAAATTGGATATCAGATAGTACGGGGAGTATGAGGAAAGTGAATGTATTTTGAAATTCAGAAGTGAATGTGGGGACAGATTTGTCTATGAAAGATGAGGTGATCCATAGAATATATGAAGGGATACATGTAGGTGACGTAAGCTTGATCCGCACGCGGATCAGACAAGAGCATGGAAATATGTAGGGGATTGCACTGTTTATTATAAGTCTCTTTTATCATAGTAATAAACAAATAGTGAAAAAAGGTAGGTTGCAGAACAGGCGTTCAGTGGGACCACGCTTCACTTTGTGAAGCTCTACATAGAGCGGAATATTGTCCCAATAAAAGTTTGTTCCACAAGCAACGTGTTTCTTATTTTTTACTATCGTCGGCACTACGCCATTTGGGTCCGGCACATAAATATTTCCTCTCTATGATCCCATCAGGAGTGACCATGAAAGGCTCCCCAGGTCCACCAGAAGCATGTACCTTACACCACTAAAACTCAAGTCAGACTCCATGATTCTCCTGAATCACGTCATAGATGTTACCTTGATCATTTTCAAATCCTCAAAACTATTCGTCTACACTCCGATTTAAGACACTTATGCATACTACTTGGCAGCTAAAGTAACTACATATTCCAGGATACTAAAAAGACATATTTTTAAATGGTGGAAAGCCTTGCTCAGGCAAGTCAGCGGATGCTTATCACTGGAGATGGCAACGTTTTGCTTATAATGAAACGATCCATAGCTAGTCGAACATCTGTTGGCTTTCCAGAGCAAGGTTTAACACCCAATTAAAAAAAACGGATCACTACGCAGCTTCCTAAGATATAATCACTAATAGCCAGAACAAATACGCAAGCAGCTACTTAATCAATAATCATATCTGACAGAGACTCGTATCAGGTAACACTTTCATGTTTCCTAACAAACTAAATAAACCGTCCTTTCAACCATTCCTCGAACGTCCCATACACCTATTCCATTCATCTTGCACATGCTATCCTCACTGCCTCTAGTCTCCACCTCGCAACATTCATACAGCATGCCTAGAAAATATTCCTCTTCACTCACATACCTCAACATGAACCTCACATCCATAAAAATTATTTGCAACTTTTAAGAGCTTTCTACTTATTCCATAGATTATTCATCACCATCCATATTACTACATTATCCACCCCTCTTAGGCCTTTAACAATTCTAAATAAAAGTGTATCTTTTATTCATCAGAGCGTTGTTCAATATTATTCCTATTTCGTGCACATATCCCATTCCCTTCCTAGATCCTCCTTGTTACTCACCAATCCGTGTTTTAGTTTTCCCCCTAACTCTTTCGACAATAATTCTGCTGTACACTATACCCGGTATACCTAACAGACTTAGGATCCTATAATTCATAAACTCGCTATTGTCTGCCTTTTCTCTTGTACAAAGGAACTATGTATGTTCTCTGCACCAGCCACTACAAAACTACTCGTATATCCTTACCTTCTTTCAATATCCCAGCTTGATTCTCTTTATCCCAGCTGCTTTACCTACTGTCAACATATTCGTAATTCATCTACCGTTTACTCCATGCTCTGCTCTGCCTAAAAACAATGTCTTTATTTCATTAAATTTTAGGATACTTTCCAACTAACACTCCTTTCAGCCGTCCAGGAGCGCTCCTTCATGCTGGTGATGAGCTCTTGATCCAGCGAGTTAGTGCTAGTCTCCTCTTGGCTCAAATCTGATTAACTCCTAGCCCCAAGCTGTTGTATGACCCCTACGGGTTTAGCGTTTCTCCAGAACAACCACAACAATACCATCTCAGTTTCTCTCTTAACATATGAAAACCGCCAAAGAAAAAAAAAAAAGATGAAAGTCTAGAAGTATACTGAAAGTTGTAAGAATTTTGTAAGATTTACCTCCTACCTGAAATGTTCAGGAGACAAAAAAAAAAAAATAAAGACTACCCTGCCAGAGGGCAAATAATTTATCAGCTTTTTGTTTGGCACTCATAACGGTCGCATGAAGGGCGCATGACGGGTGGGACGGAGGCGAGACCATATGCTACCACACGTGTAGGTTATAATAATAAATTCAAAAAGATGGCCAATGGATAGCTTAATAAGCCAGGATAACAGGTAATAACACGCCTCACATCCTGGGATTAACTCGAAAGAGTCTACCCAGCATAGAGAACAGGACGATACACTGTACTCTGCGATATTTGTGAGGTGCACTTGATTAAGGAATAGGAGCTGTCCGTCCCCTTGGATAGAATTTGAATATTTTTCACTCCCTAGACGCTTAATGCTTCCCTACGGCTCTAAAGCTTTCCATTATATCTTATATAATGGAATATCTCTCTTCATATTTCTGTTTATCTCGCTGTGATTATAATTACTTCATAAATTCCATTTTCCTAGAGCGTATGGGAGGGGACATCATGCTAGTAGGAGGCAATTCCCAAGTAATAACAACTCCAGCTCTGCAGGAACCGAAACTTTGAAACGACCATAGCTGCTGAACCCACAGTGTATTCTCACTGTCCTACTAAAGTCTCTCAGTTTGGCTAAGACATAAGGCTACGTTTCTTTTTATATGACTGCATTAACTGCAACTTGTCGGTATTCTTACACCATATACTACTACAACCCGCTCACGTTGAGAAATTTTCTTACCCTATACAAGAAACTCATTTTTTTTGTGATGGCGCAGGGCAAGAAAACACACACGTACGTTTTATTCCTCCTGTGTAACTCGCATAGTGTAGCACACTACTCATTTATCCAGTTTTGTAAAGAAAAAAAAAAGAAACCACTACTATCACTCCCCAACCACTTCTCTCCCCAACATTACCCCACCAGCAGCAGCGTCACCACCATCAACTCCACCACCACTCCCCACCCACTAACCACATCCTCCGTCATCCCTCTCCACCGCCATCTCGCTCATCACCATCCACCATCCCCCACACCATCATCAACACCCTTCCGTCACACCGTCACCACCAACATCCCCCACCAACACCAACACTTCCCCATCAACATTCTCCACCACCATTACCTCATACCCAACTCCCCCACCATCACAGTTATTACAGACCGGTGACTCACCTTAAAAACCGGTCGAAATGTGGCATTTGTGAAATACTGTTTCTCGACACGCCACCGGCCCACACCACCATCTCACATAAGCCTACACGTGACGTACCAACACAAACCACAGGGTAGACACTGCTAGCAAACTCAGTGTACAGCTTTATCAAGTAATGATTATTCTCTACACAGTCTCTAAAATACTTGTTGGCAATACCTGTCCTTTTACACATCCTAGTTCGCCATGAAAGGAAGCACAGAATTCAGTGTAATACTACTAACCTCTTCGAGGAACGACCTTGATGCCCGTAAGGGGATCCTGATCAACAAAATTTAATCTATCATCCTGTTTCTAGAATCAAACTTGAATGTCTCCCATTCACTAGGCGCTTTATGATCCATAAGAATTTTACATTTTCTAATATAATACTAATAACTAGATACATTTCAGTCACTACGTGATACGAAAAATATATCCTGGTATGAAAGGTATCGCTGTATGAACAGTGCTTTGCTGAACGCAAAATTATCAGAATATTTTCTATCTTTTTTTTTTATACGTCTTCCATTACTCAAGACTGGAGTCTTAAATTATTTTTGTTGCATGATGGATCATTAAAACTTTACACAAAGATTTGCCATCCGAATAATCTTAAAAGTGAGCAGATATTCATAAATCGAATTCAGTTACATTTAATTAATATGGACCACAGGATGGTCAGTTATACTGCAAATGCAGATATCAGACTGTAACACCCAGTGGTAGCATTTTTTTCCGATTACACTTATCATTTGGAAAGTAAATATAGGTGGCTGCAATGACGTGCAAAGCGATGAAAAGCATCATGCAATCGTCTTCCTAATATTTCTGTTTGTATAGCTGGATTTGAGCAAGACTTGGCCAATCTTTTGCAGATGAGATGAATAGATGAAAGTGCATCGAGGCTGCTACCATCTGGGTCTCAGCACCACTGAACTTCGTGCCATCGCCATGCTCAGTGGTGTCTGAGAAAGTGAATCCTAAAAATATGGAAATATTACAAATATATTTATGTAGTCAAGCATAATTGGATGAAATATATAGTAAGTCATAATAAAGAAAATTAAAAAGAAATTCAGTGTTACCTGATGTTCAGTTATTTATCGTCATTATTTTACACGTATTAAAACTATTTTTAAAAATGTAAAATCTTCATTACCAACACTATTATTACATTAGTTATCATAATTGTTAAAATTAAATATGACTGTTGAGCTCACTTCCTCCTGGAGCTCGTGCAATTCTTAAAATGCTCTGTTTGTAAAGAAATACTTCCTGCAGTCCTTTTCACACCGCTTCATCTATTATAGAAGACTGGCGCCTCTGAATGGTTCTCATTTATTGATTGACGTATCTTTACAACTTTGTACAAAGATTCAAAGATTTGCCACGTGAATATCAGAAGCAAGTGGATGTTCTTAAATGGAACGTTTCTTATGATGGTCAGTTTGGCAGCGATCTTCTTGGATATTATCGCCAAGGTTACGTTATACACTTAACATTAAGATTAAATCAAACAACAGACTTCCACCCCATTCATGGAGTAAAATATGCTGACATATATGCACATGTGGAAGGTTTGCTTGTAGGAAACTTTGGAGGTTACTGACTGCACGCAACAGTGCCGTATTTAGCACAGTATCGGAGACATTAACAAAAGGCATCCTGGCAAGGTTGCGTTAGTGAACGCCAATTTTTCATTTTTTTAAACTGAGGTCGAGTCTCCCGAGGTAGTTTTAATTTTCTTTGAAAGTCTGTTTATTATATGTGTGGTGGTGACTTTTTTTTTTTTTTTTTTTGCCAATATAGTGAGAGAGCGAAGATGCAACATAAGAACGTCTTCTATGTCTTATCCACAAGTGAGTCTCACGTGAAGCTTCTTCACATATTTACATATCTCACTGTTACGTCTTCAAAATAATAATGAAATATTTTCTATTTTGAATACTTTTATTTCGATGAAATATGCCTTCAAGATTTTCTTTATTTCCTTCACATTGCCGAGATTTTTTTTTAACAGTTGTGTGAAAGAATGCAGATATGCGTCTTAGAATGTGTACACATGAATGTTCGTGTGTGCACGTGGCATGGGAGGCGTGTGCATCAAGTGCGTGTCTATTTGCGGTTACGTAATTATAGTGACCCGAGAGAGTATGCAAGTTGTAGTATGTACTGTATGTATACGTATGCACGATACAGAAGATCGTGTATGTGTTGGTTTTTTTATTTTTTGTGAAGGGTCCATGTATGGAGATTCAGAAATGTTTGCGAATGTGTACCCAACAAGTGTGTACTAGCAGATCCTTGATTCCTTGCAAATACAAAAGACGAATAGCAATACCTAACCAATCATAATTGCAGCTTTAATCGTTCGTACAGAGAACTTCACACACACACATACAATACATTAAATATTTACAAATACATTTAAACATTTAATTGAACATATATATGTCGTGCCGAATAGATAAAATTGGTCTATTAGCAAGAACTAAGTCAATTTTCTCTTATACGTTTAAATATATATTTTTTCTCATTTATGGTAACGTAAAAAATAATAATTTTGTACGAAAAGAACCTTGGAAAACTTACCTAACCTTATTATAATAAGCGCAACTTACTTTAGCCAAATCCAGTCAAATATGTTTTAGTTATGTTTACAATAATTTAATAATAAACAAACACAATGAAATATTTTTTTCATTACATTTTGAATGATTTTTGAGAAATTATTGCATACACAAATTTTCGCTTACCTTATTCGGCAAGATGAGCGTTGCTATTTAAACCAAAATAGCAAGTTTTACCTATTCGGAACGACACACACACACACATATAATATAATATAATATATATATATATATATATATATATATATATATATATATATATATATATATATATATATATATATATATATATATATATGTGTGTGTGTGTGTGTGTGTGTGTGTGTGTGTGTGTGAGAGAGAGGGGGAGGGAGGTCTCAAATTTTTATTGAGCAGTCACTCCTTGGCAGGCTGGTTGGATGGAAGATCTCTCTCGTCTTGGTAGTCGACGGTCGCGGCCGTCTAGGCGGATGTTACCGAGTGCAGTTTTTCTGCATGTCCTGAATACAGTGATATTAATACACTTGTGTACTAACGTCATATATGAACAGTGTTTCTTGGGTAGCGAAAATGGTCATTTCAGAGAAGTGGGGGAAGGGTGTTTGCAAGAACACCAGGAACCATGTACCTGGGGTGGGACTTGATGACTTCGGGGAAGTAGGGAATAGTGTTTGCAAGAACATCTGGAACCATGTGCCTAGGATGGGATTTGTTAAATTAACCTCGGGAAAGTTGGGAAGGGTGAATATCTGAGGGGACACGGAAGGACACCTAAAGCCTTGGGCTTGAACGAGGCAACAAAAATGTAGAAAAGCGCTGACCTTAGGAAGACATATGGATTCCTGGACACATGAACCAGGAAAAGGGGGGAAGGCGGGAAGCCAGAATTGAGAATACATTTGAGAGATGAGGCTGATCTTAGGGAACTGGGAAAGAAGAGATATCCAGAAGCCAACAGATGGATTCCTGGACTCATGAGCCTGGGGAAGGAGGGAATACTAGTTGTCGAGGTTGACCTTGGGTGAGTAGGGAAGGGAGAATATCTGAGGGACACAGATGGACTCCTGGACACATGGACCTGAGGAAAGCATAAAAAACGCAGTAAGCGGGTAGGTGGACCCTAAAGATGAACCCACTGGCCTCCACGTAGCAGGGTCTGGTAACTCAGAGGTAACTCTCAGGCTGACAATGGTCGCAAATTTTATTTCTAGTGTATCTCATTTAAGAAAAGAATTTTCATTTTATCTCAAAGCCTCCCTAAGGGAAGCCTCCAGGCCTCCCTGGAAGGCCTGGAAGTGAAAGAGCAAATATCACAACTGCTGTTGCAGCATCAGTTAATTAACTACAAAAGTCACACAGGACGGGTGGGGATCGAACCCATGGCAGAGGAGTTAAATAATAACAATGAAGATCTGAAGTCAAATTAGGACATACAGAAGTCAAATCTAATTTAACATTCCATTAAGAAACACCAGCTTTTACGCTAATCTGAAGATACACTCATTTTATCTAAGAGAACCTTCCATTCTCATTAATTTTAAAAGCGCCCTTCATATGAGATTTTTTCAAATTCTTTACAAATCCTTAAGAAAAATAAAATTATATATATATATATATATATATATATATATATATATATATATATATATATATATATATATATATATATATATATATATATATATATATATATATATATATATATATATGCAATAAGATCACACTAAACAGGTGATTTTAAATTATGCAAAACAACCACTGTGAAAGAGTAGTGAAATTCCAAGCGCTTTCGTGACTACTCACATTGTCAAGGAACTATGAAAGTAATACATCAAAGGAAGGCAATAAAATGGCTTAGACCACACCTCATATATATAAAGAAAATCCGATAAAAATGCTTTAACAGTTGAAGTAAAATTTTAATTTTGCGCCTACTAAACTTACGGGGTATCATCCCCTTCAATTACTGAATATAAATGAATATCACAATTTTTCAATAAAATTGACAAATTGTGACTTATGCAATCAAATAACAGCATGAACCATGAGTTCAGAAAACCAAACCAGTGGTGAAAATTTGAAGAGTATCTGATGAAACCTTTTTTCTTTCGTGGCACGGATTCAAACGATTTTAAGTTTATTTTTTTAATTTGTACGCAAATAAAACTTAATGTGTACTATCCTGGCCCTAAGATGTATCAGCCATTAAATACTGGAGTCGATCGGAAGAGATCAATTGAAATTTAACACAAAAATTCCACCCTATTTTACACAAATATGGTCAAATCAGTACTTAAACACTGGAACTTCACTCTCCTCGTCTAATTAGAGGGCACATTTTTGAACGTTTGAAGCTATACCACTGAGTGATTTGGAAGTTATTCGAGCCATTCAAGGATGCTGGTAATGAATTCTACAGCTCTGGTCACAGGGTACATGAACATGCCAATTGTTCAGTGAATCTAGTCATCCTTACATTAAACAAGCGTTGAAAATTTGAAGCTGGTTAGATGACGCGTTCTCGAATTAAGAGTGAAACAGAAACGAAAGCTGGAGGAAGAAAAAAAAAATTCAGGCAACCTCTAAAGGTCTCCCTCTGGGGATATCTAATTATAAATTATCAACTGAAAGCACTGTCCCAGCTCTGGCTACGTGATGGAATATGATAAGAAAACAGTTTTTGCTTCCACTGTGCAACTAGCATATATAACAGGGTAGCAGTACACTGCTGATGTATCCAATTTTGCCAACCTTCCCTCACTTCTCTCCCTTGACTCGCCCGTTCCCTTCCTCTCTCCCTTAACTTTCCCGCGGCTATTTACACTTTAATCATGTCAGTATTTTATGGAAAAAAAAAAACTGACTGTCGCAATTTTGTAGGATGATGCCCGCTCAAGGTGCGTGTGAGGTAGGTAAGAGGTGTAGGTGTGTGTGTGTGTGTGTCTCTATAAATATAAATATATATATATATATATATATATATATATATATATATATATATATATATATATATATATATATATATATATATATATATATACATACACACACACACACACACACACACACACACGTACCTGCCCATTTCCAGTTACCTAACTCGTGATTACAAGAGTCAAGGCTCGGCTCCTGACCTTGCCTCTCAACTTGCCGCCTGTAGTATTAACCTCTACCAAGCCTCGTGTTCCCCATCACAGTTATTCTTAAAACCATACATGGAGCCTGCCTCCACCACTTCTTCATCTAGGACATTCCACTTCTAGAACACCCTGAGGCTGAAGAAATACTTCCTGACATCCCTGTGACTCATCCGTCTAAAACTTTCAGCTGTCCTTGTGTATCCATACCCAGTCTCTCGAACAGTTAACATGTCACTCCTGTTTCTTGTTTTCTAATGTCGTCACGTTCAGTTCCCTTAGCCTCTCATAGCTCATTTTTATGAGCTCTGAGACTAGTCTATTTGCATAACTCTGCACTTTCTCCAGTTTCTTAACATGGTTTATCAGACATGAGTTCCATGGACGATATGCTGTCAGGATGGTCTTGTACTGAAGCGTAGTAAACAAGAACAGTTGGTGTGCAATATAAATTTTGTATAATATTCAGTTTGCTTTCTCTATGTATAAAGACACTGCCGAAGAGAAGGAAGAAGGAGAAGGAGAAGCAGCAGAGCTGAAAGAGAGGAAAAGGGTCAAGAGGATGAATGAAAATGAAGGCAGGAGGAAGAGGAATATATGGATAACTTTTTTATCCAGGAATATTGGATACATCAGCAGTGTGCTACTACCCTACTCTATAATTATAGTGGCATAGTGGGCCTCTATAATTCTGGTCAGCTATAGCACCTAAACTCGAACATACAGTGAAAATTAGGAAGATTTAAATTATAAACATTCTATAGTTGCCTACTTAGTGGTTTTCCTGCGCCGTGGACTACCTTGATCGGTCTGCTGGTCGCGTGGTTGGTCTGCTTGTAGTCTGGTTGGTCTGGTTTATCTGCTGTTCATTGTCTGCTTTTTATCACATTTCATTGTCTGCTCACATGTTCGGTGGTGTTCTGGTCAGTCATCCTATTTAAACACTCATGGTATATATACAGACATGCACCTCTTGGTGCACATATCCTGTGAGTTCCTGTTCATGTGAGCCTTCTGTACATTCCTGAAATTGTGTACGGACTTTGCCTCCAGTATCTCATGTAACTTACATCTCATTTTCTAACAGCTTGAGACTAAGAAGACTTTCGTCAAAATTCTATGACTGATTTATGCTGGTACGCTTTAATTCTTCTTGTTCCTGGTCCTCGCATTTTAGTTTAAGTGGTTGTACCTGTGTCTGTGTCTTTCCGCGTTCCTGTTCCTTTCCCATACCCTCCAAAACATCTTCCAAAACACCTTCTTAGCCAACAGGCTCATCAAAGACCCATAATACTCACAGAAGATGACCCACAACCTTCACATGGCGTGGTAATATTAAGTCCCAAGATGCCTCCTTTGGCAGACGGCATTTGGCGTCTCCTAGACTGACCCATCCATCCATACATACATACATACATGCATCCATAAATCCATACATACATACTTGCATTCATAAATCCATATATACATCCATACATATATACATTGTAGTATAAGAGGCGGTGCTAAAGAGCCGAGATTCCCTCCCTCCCTATACACAACTCAATACATAGACAACCTCTTTCCATCCTTATTACATCATCTTCCTTCCTTCCTTTTCTACTTTTCTTCCTCCTAGCTTTCCCTTTCTCTCTGCCCTTTTCCCTTCTTTTCCTCCTGACGACGACCACCTTCCCTTACCCCTTCTCATCCTCACGTCTCCTTCCTCTCTATCCTTTCTTGTTCTCTTCGTCTTCCTTACCACTTTCCTCCATCCTCTTCACCTCTCCCACTCCTTCCCCCCAACACACTCCTACTCCCGTGTCACCCTCTTGAATTGCTCCTCTCAAATCTGCCAACCGGTGAGAAAGGCTCTCCTAATATTGGGAAAGAAACGGCAAAGTATATTACAGTGTTTGAAAGAGCCACCCAGCTCACTCCGGGGGTAGGGGGCAGGGAGGCGGCGACCCACGGAGGGAATTTTAAATTGTCGTGGGCGGAATCATGGGAATTTTATCCCTTTGGAAGAGCAAGATGATGAGGATGAAAGCTCAGCTTTATCGAGCAGTAAAAAAGGGAAGTTGGCTATTAAATTCCCTCAAATGCGAGCAATAACCCGGGTTTTTATGCTGGCCTTGTTCAGCGAGCGTCCGTTTCCTACAACAGGACCTCCTGACTGCCTGCAGCAGCATCTGATCCTTACACTATGACCCGACTCGAAGAGAAGAGCGAGCCTTACACCAGGATCCCTTCGGATCCTTGCACCAGAACTTGCGCTTTATAAGGATCATCTCTGATCCTTGCGCTAAAACTTGCCCTTCTTCAAGGATCCTCTCGGATCTTTGCACCAGGAACTGCCCTCTTTCAGGGAGTGTCAGTCCAACCCTAGGAACCAGACTTCCAAACCCTGGAACCCCAACTCCTCAACCCTGGGATCCAGGCCCCCTCCCCATCTCTGATATTTGAATGGCTCCAACCCAAAACCCACAATGTCAGAAAATTGCCGTAAGGGACGTATCCCGAGACTTTCCTCCGAGATTCATAAGGAAGAATTCCCAAGTGACTGTACATTCCAATTTGCATAGCTGGGCCCACTCTTCCAGACGGGAACGACTTGCCTTTCAAAGGAAGAGATCCCCTCCTGCCCACGATTTAAACATCTTCCGCTGTTTTCGAAAAAAAGGAAAAAATGGAGATGGTGAAGTGGGAGTGGAGAGGGGAAGGAAGAAGGGGGAGAAGAAAGGGTATGTGAAATGGAAAAATAAAGGGGAAGGGGAGGAGGGAAAGGAGAGGGAGGGGAAGAGATGAGATGGAATGAAGTGAGAACTGAGGGGAAAAACTGGAAAGCAGAAATGAAGGGGAAGAGTGGGTTGGAAAGAGAGGAAGAAAGAGAACGTAAAGGGATATGATATAGCAATAAGGCAATAATAAAAATATCTCTTGAAGATGTGTGAGAAGAGTCACTATGAAGAGAAAAAATTAGATGAAAGGCTAAAACGTAAAGGAGGAAAAGGGTAAGAGAAGGAGAGGAAGCAGTAGTGGAGTCTAGAGTGGAAAGTATAAGGAAGGAATAGGAGAAGGAAGGAAGGAATAGGAGAAGGGAGAAAGGCAGGGAGTGGAAGACGAGAGATTAAGAGGGTAGAGAGGGAATGGGAGGTGTGCGTAGGGAAGTAGGGAAGGCGTGAGAGGGCAGAGAGGTCGCAGGAAAGGGAAAAGAGGGCGCAGGAGAGGGAAGACACCGAGGGCACCCAAGCTCACTTGCACGATGTCCTCAATTTGCCACAACTTATTAAAATGACCCAGCAAGCATTTGCAATGGAGGAGATGGTGGAAACTTTGCTAGTGACTGGAAGTCCAGCCTCGCTGGAACCCCGGGATGGAGCACCCACAGCCGGATACTGACGAGGCTCCGGCATGGGCACCATCTTCCCCCCCCCTTCCTCCCACTTCTTCCTCCTCCTCCATCAAATTGAAGGAACTTCCGGTTCCTTGGGCTGGCCCTAATAGTTCTAGGATCAGCCTTATAGCAACCTTCTGAACTTCAATTTCTTCTTTATTTTTGAAGAGATGAAGGTTTCAAGGTGATGCAGCATACTCGAGTGTTGGTCTTGGGTAAACCTCAAACACGGATGTAAATGTTACCTCAGATCCTTGTAGGATCATATATGTGGTATACAGTCTCCTATAACTTTTCCCATCTCACTTCGTAACTTTATATTAGCACTTCAAGTAATTTTTAAGGAAGTTTTATTTGCTCTATTTTATATGCATATATACATGTTTTTAAAGGGATCTGTATATTTTTGAAATATTTATGGAGAATCGCTAAACCCATAGGGGGTTATACATCTGGAGAATACGAGGCGGTAAGCAGCATCAGAAGTGATAGCAACACAAATAGCAGCACTTGTACAGCAGACAGCTGTAGCAACAACAGTAACAGCAATACAACAGCAGCAGTAGTAACAACATAATACAACCACAGTAGTATATACAAAAAACAGGAGCAACAGCAGCTACATCATCAGCACCAACACAACCCAGATGTAGGGCCAAGAGAGAGGAAGACTTGCTCCAACATGGATCTCAAGAGGCTAGACCCGGAGTCGTTTCAAACAAGGGGGCCAAGTAATCAAGGGAAACAGAAAACCATAAATTTTGACAGGGGGAGGAGATCGAAAATAGGCTCGACCCCCTATATCGTAAATTCTTGGAAGGCCTATTTCAGAGTGGGGGAGGAAGGTAAGAGAATGGGGAGTATAAAATATTGCTATATTAAAGAAGACATGAATTGGATTAAGCTACTTGTGTATGTTTGTATTATAATTATATATATATATATATATATATATATATATATATATATATATATATATATATATATATATATATATATATATATATATATATATATATATATATATATATATATAATGTACTTTGCATAATGAGATGATCGAACCTGAAATAAGTGGAGGGAGAGAGGAACTCATGGACAGAAAAAGCCTAGACGGACAGCGGGCATGAAAAAATTGTGAAAAATATCTAGTGGATCCTGTAATTCTAGCTCAAAATAAAATTATGCTCAGTAGACGCATTTTCATCTACTTGTCAATATGCACACTTTCATCCAATCCCTCCCCTTTCCTGCTCTCTCTCTCTCTCTCTCTCTCTCTCTCTCTCTCTCACACACACACACACACATATATTGGAGGACAGACGAGTACAAATCGGTGAGTGCTAACTACTGAGGTGGATGAAAGTTATAAAAAGTTACGGAGGAATATCTGTATAAACCTAAAGTAAAGCTGTATATTAAAATGTTTTGGAAGACAAGAGAAATGTGACACTTCCTGGGGCGCCTTGACGCAGGTGAAGGACTCTTGCTCAAAGAAATTAAAGGCTCAATCCCCAGTTAACTCTAGCTTGGTATCTGACCAATCAGGCTGTTTATGGTTCCGGTCACCTCACGTGTTTATGGAGAAAATGACAAGATTTCTAACAAAATCTGGACCGAATAATAAACCAATTAAATGGTGAAAATGAAACGGAAATAAAAGAATTAAAGAAATTAATTTTCAGTACAAGTAATGAAAAAAGAGATACAAACTTTGATTATAAAGAATGCAGACACTTTTTTTTATTATAACACTGAAGGGGAGTAAATAATTTCTTACCTTACATGAGCCTCAGGTGTCAAACCTCCGCAGCGTTGAATTGAAGTGTAAAAGAAAAAGTATCAATTATTCCACACTGTAAATGTTAATGATAACAGAGATAAGTGTCTGAAATTACGTGATACCCTGTATTAATCCTGTTAATTAGTATTTGCGAGTGCCAACGTGACACGTTTCCCCACATGGTGAGGAAACGCACTGGCCGCCAATTTACCAAAGTTACTCATTAAGACTACTTCATACGCGTCGTTCGTAAGATCGTAAACAATGGGCGGAAAGTTCTCCCAGGAAGTGCCCATTTATTTCATGTACCAAGTTGACCAAGGGCACTTAAAATGTGTGTCCACTGCGTGTGTGTGTTAGACGCCCACCGCGCGGAAGTGTCCCAAGTGCTCGGTTATTTAGACGTGTCGTCCGTGAAAGCAAATTAACCATGTACGAGTCTATGGGACCATATAAATATCATAAGGTTGAAACCAACAGATTAGGACAATTAATAATAGCCATCAGACAACAGTGATAAGTGCCATATCGAAGCGAAACATTCAAACATTACAGTGCCAAGTCGAATGCTCAAAGTAACTGGAACGTTCCCAGATCTATTCCAGAGAGGAAATAGCTTAAACACAATCGCTACATCCGGTCAACATTTCCCAGAGAACAGGGAGGCTAAATTAGTATCAGGTAACGTTAGCTTAGGATTACTGCTCTTTTGGTCAGCAAGAAATTGTGTTCTCCGTATTTAAGTTATTGGTTATATAGTATGTCTAGGCCCAAAACAGAAGTAGAAGCACGCTTACGCGAGACAGTTTGGAACAGTGAATATATCAGATAAAATATACATCTTAATTCCTTACAATCAATTCCTCCAAACAGCCCCGGGAACTACAGTCAGCGACCCATTGAAGGCAAGCGTGGCAGAGTAACGCTAACCTAGATCGCAACTAAAGGTAAGAACAAAATGTATATCAGTGACGGTACTAATAACTATAATTTCCTCAAAGATGTGTCAGGAATTGCCAAAAAATAAGGAAGATATAGTAATAAAGGAGATGTAAGGTGTAGAAGATAGAAAACAACAAATGATGATAGTTGTGCAAGAATAACAAGGCAAACATTTAAATGTAACAACAGGTGTTCCTGGCATAGCACATCACAGAGTTAACAAAATATTTTAAAACAAGACAAAAGGTTGACACGAATAAATGACAAAAAATATAATAGGTTATGATGACTAAACACAGAAATAGAGCGTCAAATGCTATTATGTATGAAATTTAAATCTCGGAGTAATATAAGTCTTGAAATAAAAGAACTAAATTACAAATAATCAAAAGCTATTGAGAGAAACTCTGTGAGGGACAAAATGGTTATTACTTTCCGTTGTATTGAAACAAGAAAACCAATTAGGAAGAGAAAGAGGAAATATAACAAACCTGGGAAATCATAAAATACATATATGATTTTAATAATAAAGAACAGCAGGATGTAGACAAACAAACAAACAAAAAAGGCAAGAACACTCCGCTACGATAAACATTAACTGTAAACAAGCATATTTAAGAATTACCGAAGAGAATTACACAAAAAAAAATGAAAAGCTTCAGGGAAAAGTCGGACAAGGTCTTTCGAAGAAGGAAACGGTAAAATAATAAATTACATTATATAGACATGGCTAAAAGGTAAAATAATGAAGTTAGGCGAGGAAAATAAGAACCATTACCCCTCCCAAGGGCTGAACACCACCTTTCCCCTATCAAATTATTTCTTAGGAAGCCAACACATAGAATCCAGAAGAATGAAAAACTAAGGCAATGACAGAAAAATATTTACCAAAAAAAAAAAAAAAAGATCTTTAAGTGTTGACAGAATAATCTTAGAAATACTTGAGCTGAGACACATTATAAATGAGAAATGATTACATAAACAGGGTCTTTAACAAGTCCGTATATTATTGTATTTAAAGTTTTTAAACATCTCTTCGTATATATTTTTTTGGGGGTACAATGTTTGTTAGATGATTACTTAATTGTTGCCATCAACCTGAAGATAATATCAGCGAGAGCGAGGAGACCCAAGATGTGTGTCAAGCACTTCCTACACTCCCACTCCACTTCTTACACTCACTCCACTTCCTACATTTTTCTCACAGTTTGTTCAAGTTTACAAATAACGCGCATTTTAGTGAAGAAACGTCGTCTAAAGTTTCCTCCTTCTAAATGTTGGTTAGTTATAAAATGTTCCAGCCAAGGTATTGTGACTTTTATTGTTCAAGTTTCTATTGCTTAGATCCCATAACACAGTCATATAAAACCAGGACGTTGACTCGAAGTGATGTACGTTGACCCACGTTCCAAGCTGATTAAATACCTGGAATATAAAGATTGCCGTTTGAACCTACACTTTTTTTTATCTAAACGATTTGCAGATGCGTGGTAATATTATCAGGGGTGAACTGCTGCCTGAACTGAATGATCCACACGTGTTCAGCGCTTCACGGTCGATAACCAATAGAGATTGAACGTCTGTAAAATTCAATAGCATAGCTTAGCTGTATGCGGTGGCAGTGATGGTATATGATACCGACAAAATGATGAATAAGGCACATGATCAACACCTGGGTATCTTCTGAAGACGTTTAACCACCCAGTGACTTTATTAATTCGGTAATCAATTGATAGTTGGCGAAACGTCTTCAGAATGTAGATACTCAGGTGTTGTTCATATGTCTTAGTCATTATCCTTGTGTACATGGAAGGATTAACTTTCCTGACATTCTGTGAAAAGTGTTTACCACGTCCTGGTGAATTTATTAATAACTGTGATATGCATCCGACTTACTAGAAGCCCACACTCTGGAGAGGAAACGTCAGATTTTCGGTTGGTCCTGGACCATTATTCAGTGATAAGTGTGTATAACTGTGACCAGGGTGGAAACAGTGACAAGCTGACATATGGTAAAAAAAAAGACAGGAAAGACAATTATTTGCACGCTTCACCAATCACTACGCCTCTTCAAGTGCTTGAAAAAGGCTAGTGTTTCACTGCTTCCGTGAATTTTTCACTGTAACTGTCTGGCCGAGCCTCAGCATCGCTCACATAGCCTCGTAATAAGATTCCCGACTAAGAACTCAATATATATCTAAAATTAGCTAATAGTGACGTGGTTATTGATCCGAACAGGAACGGCTCGAGGAACAGCCTCCTTTAAACGGGCCGGTTAAGCAATCACTCGGAAATACGTAGTATTTCACTGCTAGGGTTCATTTACATCTGGAATCTCAAGTTAACCTCCTCTTGGCGTTCAGGGGAGGGGTCCGATAAAGTGGAGGCATCGGATAATAGTGTGGTCGGTTTAGGGAGCATCCAGTGTTGCGATGGTCAGTTCTGAGGACCATCTGGGCAGGTATGGTTAAAGTTCCATGTGTGTTTATCCGATCAGAACCAACAACTGGGACAATAGTGTTGGTGCTGACAACCGGGACTAGTAGTGTTGGTGCTGACAACTGGGGCAATAATGTTGGTGCTGACAACCGGTGCAAGTAATGTTGGTGCTGACAACCGCGGCAAGTAGTGTTGGTGCTGACAACCGGGCCAGTAGTGTTGGGGCTGACAACTGGGGCAATAATGTTGGTGCTGACAACCGGTGCAAGTAATGTTGGTGCTGACAACCGCGGCAAGTAGTGTTGGTGCTGACAACCGGGGCAGTGTTGGTGGTGACAACCGGGGCAATAATGTTGGTGCTGAAAACCGCTGAAAGTAGTGTTGGTACTTACAACCGCGGCAAGTAGTGTTGGTGCTGACAACTGGGGCAATAATGTTGGTGCTGACAACCGGGGCAAGTAGTGTTGGTGCTGACAACCGGGACAGTAGTGTTGGTGCTGACAACCGGGACAGTAGTGCTGGTGCTGACAACCGGGACAATAATGCTGGTGCTAACTGGGACAGCCATGTGAAGTTGAAAAGTGGGCAGCGGTATAGTACAGACAATCGACGGTTAAGTAGCTACTTGAATTCAATAGAAACTTTTGCATTGGGAAATGTGAAATTGTGTGACGAGACCAGACAACCATGACACAGGAGAAAGCAGCTCACACACACACAAGACAACCTGGCCCAAGGAGTAGAAAAGCTAACACAAACAAGACAACCTCGACCCAGAAGAACAGCTCACACAAACAAGACAATCTAGACCCAAAAGAGAGTAGCTCGCACAAACAACGCAAGGTGCACAGATGTTAAAAACACCAAAACTTTCCCTCCAGAAACACACATTAATCTAATAACTCTGTTGGAGTGCACTGAACTTGCAAATACAAGGAGAAAACTTAGCAGTCTGAATAAGCATGCTGTCCCGCAAGTATTGAACCACAGGATCATTGGATAGGACGTCAAGGATTTGTCGCGTTGGGACGCAATCTCACTCCGAGGTCACTTGAAGGAGTGGATCTAGGTAGAAAAGTGTATCGAGACACCAGTCCTAGAGTACGCGGCGCTGTCACAGAGGCCCTCTTTAAGATTCTTATAAAGTTACAAGAAAAAACAGGGAAAATACCAAACATTGTCATAAGAGTGCCTCTAGAAAGGAGGAACAGAAAATTTCACAAACTCTGGAGCGTGAACTCACGACGCTAGCAGAACAGAGACAAAGGCGGCGAGACAATCAGAAGATTCATGATACTCAGTGTAATAAAAATAATAGAGACTGTTCACCACAATCAAAACCAGGAAGAGTTGACACGGAAACTAAAATGTCAGACTAAAAAAAACTCACAGACGGTAGATAACTCTCACACATGCTAGAACACTCTTACACAAGCTAGAAAATTCTCTCATATCCTAGAAAAAATCTCACAAATGCTAGAAAACTCTCGCAAACTTTTAGCAAACTCTCAGGCAATAGAAAACTACCAGAAGTTAGAAAACTTAGATACCAACAAAGACTTCTTGTAACTCTAAGAAACGTTCAAACACACTTCTAAAGAGGCAAGCAGGTTCAATACACTGTTCCAAAAAAAAATGATGCCATACTTCCAGATACTGTCACCCAAAGGTAGTTAAGAAGCCCAAGAGCTGAAGTTCAACACAAATTCAACAATGCAATTACAGCTAAGGTCTAATAGCTATTATAGCTAATTAATTATAACTAAGGACTTAAAGCTAAGTAATTTCAACTAATTACAACCAACTATTAAATATATCCGAGTAAATATAAGTAAACAATTACCACTTAGCAATTATCACTTAATAATTACCACTTGGTCATTACCAAGTGGTAATTTCATGCGTGTTAGAGTATGTGGTTATGTACGTTTGCGTGTCTGTGTTGACGGAGTGTGCGTGGATGCTCACGTGATTACTACACGCGAATGGATCACGGAGTAGAATATCCGAAGAACATATAACAGCGGTGCAGTAGGCCTACTAGTTCATGCCAGGAGTCCTAAACACCCAGTCATTCCAACTGCAGTAGGCCTATAGCTCATGCCAGACTGGTTATACAAAATATTCCCACTGCAGTAGGCCTAACAGGTCATGCCAAACAAGTCCTATACATACCTTTACTTCCCAATGCCCGCCTATAACTCGTGCCAATGCAGCAGGCCTACTAGCTCATCACAGGCTAGTTATACATCTACAGATCCTCTTATCACACACATTTAGAGTGAAGCGCTTTATGCGTAAGGATTATACTTCATGTTTATTCCAAGGAAGTGGAGGGTGTGGGTGGTACAATTTCTTGCAGTAAGAGCTCTCAACGTATGACACGGCACCTTCCCGTAAAGGATCCTTTGTATTTGGTGTGCAACAAGTAGGGTGTGCACTCACTGAAGTGTCCACTTGATGAGGTATGCAAATGTGGTGTGCACTGTGTACACTAACTGTGGAGTGCATTTAATGTGTACACTAATTGTGGAGTTCTTTTAATGTGTACACTAATTGTGGAGTTCATTTAATGTGTACACTAATTGTGGACTTCATTTAATGGAGTTCATTTAATGTGGAGTGCATTAAATGTGTACACTAATTGTGGAGTGCATTAAATGTGTACACTAATTGTGGAGTGCATTAAATGTGTACACTAATTGTGGAGTGCATTAAATGTGTACACTAATTGTGGAGTGCATTAAATGTGTACACTAATTGTGGAGTGCATTAAATGTGTACACTAATTGTGGAGTGCATTAAATGTGTACACTAATTGTGGTGTGCATTAAATGTATACACTAATTGTGGAGTGCATTAAATGTGCACACTAATTGTGGTGTGCATTAAATGTATACACTAATTGTGGAGTGCATTAAATGTGTACACTAACTGTGGTGCACACTAACTGCATACACTGTTGTGTCCATCAATTTTACTGTTCTACTGTCAAGGTCATCATAATAGACCTCGAGAGGCCAGGAACCAAAATTGGGTGGGGCCAGGAGCTGAGACTCGCTCTCCCCCTTACTGCAGACACGAGTGTAGCTAACACCAGGTACAAAAAACACAGATTTTTATTATTTTATTTACACGAAGCTCTAAACTCGTGTGGGTCTTTAACAGCAAGTAGTTGTGCATGCACGATCCTCTGTCAAAGAAATAAACTGAGTGTATGGAGATGTATTTCGGTGATGGATCTAGAATGACTGACATGTTACATAATATATATATGTCAGGCCTAATAGGTAAAACTTGCGATTTTGTCTTAAACAGCAACGTACTTCTTACCAAATAGGGCAAGCGAAAATTTGTGTATGCAATCATTTCGCAAAAATCATTTTGAATCTAAGAAAAAAAAATATTTTTCATTGTGTTTGTTTATTATTAAATTAATGTAAACTTAAAATATATTTAGTTTGATTACGCTAAATTAAATTGACCTTGTTATAATAAGGTTAGACAAGTTTCCTAACGTTCTTCTGTTACAAAATCATTAGTTTTTATATTAACATAAATGAAAAAAGTATATATCTTTAAATGTATAATAGAAAAATTTAGAAAGGGCTTAATTTTAAATAAGCTCTTGTTAATTGACCAGTTTTATCTATTCGGCACAACATATATATATATATATATATATATATATATATATATATATATATATATATATATATATATATATATATATATATATATGTATATATATATATTATATATATATATGTATATATATGTATATATATATATATATATATATATTATATATATATATATATATATATATATATATATATATATATATATATATATATATATATATATATATATATATATATATATATTATATATATATATAATGTATGTACGTATGTATTTCGTATATTACAGCCAAACCTTGCCTGTCTGCACTCGATTCCAGGATTCATCACCTCCGGTGCCTCGTCATAGACCAATCACTGAAACTCGGATAAATCAGTGTCAGTGCCAGCGAGACGAAATGCAACGTAGACACCACAGTCTAACTGATCAGGGACTGTAAAGAAGTAAATTTCCTCCCTGTTGGAAGTTCCCCTTATGTATGAAGGGAGGGTGTTGAAGAGACTTGGCCCCTTTACACTTACTGAGTTATGTACCCATGATTTGCATTAGAGTATTTTGTACCACTGTCTTCCCAGTCTTTGACGTCAGTCATTTTGAGTAGGTGATTTAGAAGCCGCAATTGACGTCAAAGTAATTTGTATCAGCTAACTGGAGTAATACTGTTGACGTCAGAGCCAGTTAGCCAACCATTAGCGACAAGAATTTTGTCTCGCGAGTAAATTACGGGAGCAATGTTCCTTGTAACCTGAGTGTTAGAATCCAAGTCAACAGGTAAAGATAATGAAGATCTCAGACCAGCAGTAACAGCCTGGTTGATCAGACCCTGATCCACCATGAGGCCTGGTCTCAGACCGGGCCGCGGGGGCGTTTACCCTCAAAACCCTATACAGGTAAACTCCAGGTAACTTTTTTTCTCTCTCTCTCTCTCTCTCTCTCTCTCTCTCTCTCACACACACACACACACACACACACAGTGGGGAAAGTCATTCTGTTTCAAGCAAACCTTTAATACCGTACGCTATAACGTTTCGACTAAGGCTGGATTAGCCAAGCCATACAAATCACACACAAATAAACCGTTTTAAAAGGCAAACAAGCATCTATAGTCTAAGTGCCTTGAGCCATTCTTTATTATTCCACATTACTATTAGGGTTTTGTATTCCACACTAATAAAACTAATTATTCTTAACTTTCTTTAGGTTATTAGACAGGCAGGTTTTGTGAGATGGCGGAACTTGTGTTGTCCATCGCCGATGATACGTCTTAATCTTCACACTTACTCTTTTTCAACAAGGCTACCTTCGACCTACCGTGAAAGCGTTAACTTAAGGTCCTATTAACCCCCAATGACTTCATCCTATTTTTCTACTTTTTCCCCCATCTACTTAATAAAAGAATATAATTTTTTTACACTATTTTGTCACGGCCCCTCTTTGGTAGATAAATGCTGTATGAAATATGGCAGAGAGACTTATTATTTTGGTCCCTTAACTCAATGTGATGGGGGAAGGGGAGAGGATCAGTTTGGTACCCTGAGAAATGGCACAAGTATGCCTGGAACCTCATCAATCCCCCACCCCACCCCAACCCTCGTAAAGTTTGTCTGTGTTCACAGCTTCGTTTTCGACAATGATCAAAGATCTCAGGGAAGCATCCCCCCTCACTCTGATCGCACCTCTATTTCAAGTACACTAAGAGCAAACACAGTAAGTGTTCAGGGTACACAAGACTGTTCAACAGCCTCCCACCATGCATAAGGCGAATTACTAGTAGACCCCTGGCTGCCTTCAAAATGGAACTGGACAGATACCTTAAATGGAAAATAGGGATTCTTATTTCATATGGGAAAGTTACCTCAAGGAAAATGCTTGCATTACAACCGTTTATATGAAGCATATAACACCAATACCACGCCAACACTTATCTTACACTATCAATAAAAATTTCTTTCCCTTTCTAAGAGTACCATTAAAGGAAGCTAAAATTCTTCGAAATCTTCGCCAATCTGAGTTACCTCATACATTTTTAATTGACACTACTCTCTCTATTTCTCTTTGTATATCTGAGTCTATAGAGTGCTCTCTCTCCATCCCTTTCTAACTCACACCGCACCCCCATCTAGCTTCCCCTTCTCTATTTTCTTCTTTCTTCACTTCTCTTTTTTCCAGTGTCCAGGAGGAAGTCACACCGACAAATTAAACCCCAGAACTTGGTGGTTATGAGTGGAAAGAATAAAGAAACGAGGAGAGAAACGAGAAGAGAGGTGAAAGAAAGGGGTAAGGGAGAGAAAACGTAAGAAGTGGAAGGAGAATGGGAGAAGAAAGGAAAGTGATGGTAGGATGAGAGAAGAAAAAATGGATGGAGAAGGGAAAGGCAAAAGGTGGAAGGAGAGAGGGAGAGAATGCGAAGAATTATAGGAGAGAGGGGAAGGAAAAAACCAGGAAGAGAAGGTAGGAAAGGAAGGGAAAGGGGAGGAGGGAGGGGAAAGGGGAGGAGGGAGGGAAGAAAGGGAGGAGGAGGGAGGTGGAACATCAAAGAGAACTTGCGCCAGGAAACAATTATCAAGGCGGCATATTGCTCTCCAGATTAAACGCTAAACTGGCCAGATTTCCTCAATACTCTAATGAAAGTTTGGAAATAATATAAGTTTGAGGATATCAAATAACTTCTAGCCTTTCTGGGAGGAGACATGATAAGAAGACTTCTTTTCTCCTTCTCTTTCTGGGTGCTGGGTTGGGGAGGAGCAGGGGAGAATGGGGTGGGGGTGAAGAGTGGAAGCGGAGGTTCAGAGGGGGGTGTTGGTGGGGAGGGGAGTAATGCGAAATAGAGAGGAGAAAGAAGTTGAGCAATATGTGGGTAGTTGGAGCACGAAGAGAAGGGAGAGAGGAGATGAAAAATACTGGATAAGAATGAGGATTGGGGGAGGGAGGAAGAAAAAGAAACATGAAAAGCAGGTATGAAATCGAAAGAATTTGAATAGGAAAAGGAAAGGAGAAGGGAAAGTCAGGCTAATGGAAATATGAAACAAAACAAATAGAAAAGTGTATTTATTTTGTTCCATCACACACACACACACACACACACACACACACACACACACACGCACGCACACACACAAAGTTTTACCTATTCGGCACCACACAAACACACACACACACACACACACACACACACACACACACACACACACACACACACACACACACACACACACACACACACACACACACACACACGCATATACACACACACACGCATATACACACACACGCATATACAACAGGCCTAGTGTCTAATCGACATGTGCCTAGGACACAATGGTAACTAGCACACACAAACACACACCCTCTGTATGTACGATTTCTCTTGACCTCGCTCTGGCATGCTGGAGATACCTTTAAAATTTCATTTATCCTGAGAGGTGGTAATTCCGAAGTGATAGTAACTCCAGCTATGGAGTTACTATCACTTTGAAGCTCCAGTAATCGATGAACTCTTGCTAGAATATTTGATATCCTTATCGCCCTAATGAATTCTCTCAGTTCAGGCTGACAGATTTCAACATCCTGTGTGATGGAATATGACAGAGAAACATAGCTAGCGTTTGTTCCCTTGTTCCCACTGTGTAACAATCATATGGAATAGATTAGGAGCACACTGCTGACGTTTCCAATTATATTTTAATATATGTGTGATAGTGGTCAATTTACAGCCCCTCCAGCATCCATCTTGTGGCTGGAAGCAGTTAACCTACAGTGTCCCAGAGTCCGTCCTCTGGAAGGTAACACAGTTGACTGTGAACTACCTATAAATATACAAAGGCCTCGGAACCAATCCTAAAATAACTAACAGGGCATTTGGATATATATTTACAATTTCTTCATTTACATTTTTTATTGATCTTTAAGTAAATTCAATATATTTGCTCAGAATTTTCTATTTATTATATCGAAATGTAGGTTGGTGTACTATATATTCCTCAATATGTACACAATGAAAGTGACCAAAAGGCTAACTACAGATTTTACATTTAGTTTGATCATCGTCTGTGTGCCTGCCAAACTGTCAAAAGTATTTGTAACCTAAAGTAAGCTTAGACACTAAGCCCATCCCCTTAACAACAGACATCATTTCATTCTTGAAAAAAACAGTCAACTGGGTGACTACTGAAGACTGCTTGAAGAGTTGAACTATGATTGATTTGCTCAGGAAGCGCCGCAGACCTTTTTTTGTCTTTTATCATGTGTGTATAGTTTTCCCGTTGTAGTATGCTATAATTTGTTATTTTTTAGAGACACGGGACAACCTAACCTAATTTAGAAATGTTCTGCAAACCGTGAGTAAAGAATCTAATTAAATGTTAGGAGGACGAGTTGGCTACTGCAACATCGGTTAGCTTATATTTCAAGTTGCTCTGTAAATGTGCTCGTCTACATTCATATTATTGCAGTGGGTTATAGACCTACGAGCCTCCTATTGGCACTGTGACAAATTAACCTATCGTAATATGCCCAAATCTTCACACAGATATGCCAAAGTTATACTGATTTATCACTAAAGTAGTGTAAGAATATATCAGCAAGAATCAATCCTAAGAATTGTAGGTTTAGTCCTTTCCGATTTCTTTTTGTATATCAGTACTTTCTGTATATCAAATACTTTTCCTCCTTAACAAAATTCAGGAGAAAACCACAGTACTGAACCCGTGTTTTAAAAATGAAACTTAGTATTATGATAGATATTTGAGTCAAATGCTCAAGTTAAACTGTACTCGACTGAAGAAGCCTACTGTGTAGGCGAAACGTTTCGAAATAAAGATACCTAACATTATTCAGAAGAATGAGCCGCTAATCAGACTGAAGAACGACAACACAAATTAAATTTTCAAGAACGAGTCTCAAAACTCTGGTGCATCAATAAAACTCGGTGGGATAGTCGCTCAGATTTCCGAAGAAAAAATGTATTAAAGTAGTTAATAAAGCAAAATGACCAATAATGACCTTTTCTTTCTCTATCGCATATTCTGTCTTGGCTGATTTTTCTCTCTATAGTTTTACTTTTCAAAATTATCGTGTTATCATCTCCTCTTCTCTTCTGTCTTCCTCACAACAGTTTCTTTCATATTATTATATGTATGTGTATAATATTATTGTATGAGCATATATATATATATATATATATATATATATATATATATATATATATATATATATATATATATATATATATATATATATATATATATATATATATCTTTTCTTTCAACAAAACCGGCCGTATCCCACCTAGGCGGGGTGGCCCAAAAGAAAAAACGAAAGTTTCTCCTTTTACATTTAGTAATATATACAGGAGAAGAGGTTACTAGCCCCTTGCTCCCGGCATTTTGGTCGCTTCTTACAACACGCATGGCTTACGGAGGAAGAATTCTGTTCCACTTCCCCATGGAGGTAAGAGGAAATAAACAAGAACTAGAAAGAAAATAGAAAAAAACCCAGATTGGTGTGTATATATATATTTGGACATGTATGTGTAGTGTGACCTAAGTGTAAGTCCAGTTGTAGAGGTGGTACCTCCCTATATTTAGAATATACATTATATATATATATATATATATATATATATATATATATATATATATATATATATATATATATATATATATATATATATATATATATATATATATATATATATATATATATATATATATATATATATATATATATATATATATATATATATATAAAATAAAAGATGGGGTGGTAGGGGAAGTGGAATATTCAAATGGCTTCAGGAAGAAATCCAAATATTCTTCCTTGAAGCCTTTTTATCCACTTCTCCGAGGCTATGGGTCCCACAATTTACACCAGAGGTGGACCCCATCATATATATATATATATATATATATATATATATATATATATATATATATATATATATATATATATATATATATATATATGCGAGCGCAAAACCACGGGAGTAGAAGAATGATAGTGCTAGGCCTTTCGTGTTGCAATCAATACATCATCAGGAGCTTGCAAAGTTGCAGAAAAGAGAATATCCAAGCAAATATGATCCCAAAAGACATCTTCACTGGAGTGAGGGAGAGAGAGAGAGAGAGAGAGAGAGAGAGAGAGAGAGAGAGAGAGAGAGAGAGAGAGAGAGAGAGAGAGAGAGAGAGAGAGAGAGAGAGAGAGAGAGAAAGATAGAGAGAGATAGAGAAAGAGAGAGAAAGGGAACAGGAAGTGCCCATAGTCAGAAGGTTGAATATTATAGCATTAGAAAAATCACACAAGCACTGATATTGTAATAGCGTAAACGAAAGTAATGTGGCAATGATAAAAAATTCAGTCAAGACTCCTCTATAAGTAATTGTACATACATAATTATATTGCCAGTGATATAGAAGTCACTGGCAATTATGGAGTAACCATCCATGAGAAAGCGGGTTCATTTAAAGGGACGAGAAAACAGGAACTCATTAAAATAAACTCATTTAAAGAGAGAGGCATCTGTAATTACAAGGAAGACGGCCACAGTTATTCATCCCACATGATTCTGAGACAAATTCTGGTTCAATCTTCTGAAACTGCAGGAATAATAGGCCTTAATTCCTCGGTGTGGCACTATATTTAAGACAATCTAATGCATTCATATAAGAGCCCAATTTTTCACTGTGTACTAATGCCTCAACTAAAAACACATTTAATTAGAACAACCCGTCACTGATATTGTATATAGATATATATTGTATATATAAAGAATGCTTATTATGCTTAATAATTGCCGATTCTACAATATTCCTTTCAAGTCATGAGGAGCAAGAGAAGATGATTCTTGCTTCCTTCCAATTTGCCGGGTTACTACAAGCTCTAATGTGGTTGAAAATCGCGTTCGACTCCTGTGCTATACACATCAAATAATGGTGTTGTGACATTCTCGCTTCTAACGGTTTTCTCGTCTGTCCCAAATATGAGAGATTGCAACCGTTGCAACCAATTCTGTAGACAGCACCAGCATGCTGTTGGGGTGAATGCTTTATCAGATGATTATAACAGTCCATGAATTTTTAAATACTACTTGTGTATTAAATCTTAAGGGCATTCAGCAGGATAGATAAATTCGCACTGTATGGGAGGACCAGCACATTCTTGGTCTGATTTATCCTGGTTTTCTATAATAAGTTTTCTTAGCTGCCAGCAAGGCAAATTCCACAAACACCTTAGGATACCGCAGTTTCATGCCAATGAGTAGGCCTCGGAGGTTGCTCATTATTTAAGGGTGGGCACAATAGGGCAGAGAAATGATTGCTGTAAAGAGGCAAACAGGGTGTTTGTAAAGAAAAAGTTGGTATGTAGAAGGATTTAACAATGTAGAAATGAAACAGAGAAGGCAGAGTATAAGAAGTTAAGAAAAAAGTTCAAGAGTTGTGAGGGAGTACAAAATACTAACAAATATGACAATAGGGTTTTCATTATCAGCATATTCTGTTGAGAATATACAAAACATGTAGCAAAATGGCGTGAGAGAGTATAGGGGGAAAAAAAAGAAAGATTTTTCAGACAAGCAGGAAATAAGTGAGATATTAGGTAGGGAAGTGAAGGTAATGGATATACAGAAAGAATATTTTAGGTTGTTAAACGCTGATGATGAAACTGAGGCCAAGCTTTCATAAAATATACCAGGAAGGAATGTAATTTATTAGAGGAACAGAGAAGCCAGACTTGAGAGTGGAGGAAGGAGGTGAGGGAAGGGGATTAAATAAGCAGGGAGGATAAAATTATGACATGTTGAAAGTGGGTGGGAAAATAATTTTAAAATAGTTTAGACATTTGCTTCATATATATGCATAAGTGACAAGAAAGCATACGAATTATATGAGTGTACCAGGGAAAGTCTACAGCAAAATTATCAAGAGAATTATAGGAAAAAAAAGGAATGCAGAGGAACAAGGTAAATTTACAAAAAACAAAAACAAAAACAAAAAACATGTATGGAACAAATATATATATAAAGGCATATGAGAAAACCTTAAAAATTGTATTTCAGAAATCTAGGCATCAAAATTTTAGGTTCTGAACTAGAGAGAAGGAATAATCAGGAAATGAATGTTTATGTAAACTGGAGTAGGTACGCCGGCAGATGAGTCGAGTCCCAAAATAGATTAAAGAAAGAAGGTAGGAATGGTGAAACATCTGAGGAAATAATTTATCACTGTGTAAAAAAGGAAATGTATCAAAACACAGTGGTGGCACCGTTTTTGTGTGTGAGGCATGGTCTTTAAATGTTGCACCGGGGAGAAAGTCGAAGGTGGTGGAGATGTGTCTGAAATCAATGGGTGGCATCATTATTATGTAAGAATACAGAATGAAGAAATTATTAGACTGTAGTTGTATGAAAGGTATTATTAAGGGAGTGGAGGAGAAGTTGAGGTTTAGTCATTTATGTAGAATGGGAAGAGCAAGACAGGGTGACAAAGATAGTGTATATATGTTTGGAACTGATAGAAGAGGCAGTGGACGTCCCAGGAAGAGTTAGGAGGGTGCGAAGGTTGTGTTGAGAGGTAGGAGCTTGTTTTGTCTGGATTTGTCGTTTTGTTGCTGAGTGAGGAAAGTTATATCTATGAAAGGATTTAGGGAAACTGATTAGCCAGACTTGAGTTCTGCAGGTGGGAAGTACATTGCTTACACTATGAAAGGTAAATGACGATAGTATAGCCCTGTAGCTTATCGAATTGTTATATCCGAGAACTTTCAGATAGACAGCAAAGGAATGAGTGACGATTTTTTTTTTCATGTTACTACACTGTATAAGAAACAACCAATGTGTTAATTTACATACATTTTGAAAAATATCTATATCTCTTCATGAGGGAAACCTTGTAGGGTACCTTGATGCTGATGAAGGGCTCTTCATCCAATTGAATCTACCTTTCCCTTTGCTTGAATCAAACCTGATTGCACCTTATTCCTAGATGTTGTATAATCCCTAAGGTGTTCAGTGATTCCCCTGGATATATTATTTATATCGATAATTATTGGAAAGATCTCTGCCTATTTTCTCCCCTAGAGTAATCGAAATGTCATATAATATAATCCTTCGATTATATCTGATCAATCCTGAACGTAGCTGACGGAATTTCAAAGCGTTATCGGCGGTATCGGTGCTACAAAAGAATCAAAGATGAATAGCCGCGGCGGCGGCGCTGTTTCGCAATGAAGGATCGGAAACCGATTACCAGCAGCAGGGAGACCAGGTCGATACCACACTCGAGAGTGTTAATATCTGAGAAAACGTTGGGCCTAAAGCTGTTTCTGTGAATGAAGGTGACTTCAAGAACAGCAAGCAGCAGCAGCAGCAGCAATAAGAAGCAGCAACAGCAGAGAAAAGCAGCAAGAGCAACAGCATCAGGCATCAATATCATCGCACCCACCACTACTATCAACTCCACATTTGTGTACCATTACAAACATCATTACTACACTCATCTTTATTGCTTCATCCTTACACGGCAGATGCAGCATTCTCCCAATGAAAATCAAGGGCAACACAATAAGTGTCAGAGGCCCAAGACTGTTCAACTGCCTCCCAGCATACATAAGGGGATTATCAATTGACCCCTGGCTGTCTTCAAGAAGGCACTGGACAGGCACCTAAAGTCAGTACCTGACCAGCCGGGCTGTGGTTCGTACGTCAGTTTGCGTGCGGCTTGGAGTAACAGCCTGGTTAATCAGACCCTGATCCACCACCACGCCTGGTCTCAGACCGGGCCGCGGGGGCGTTGACCCCTGAAACCCACTTCTGGTATACTCCAGGTATTACCTACTTCATCACCAACATCACAATTCGCCAATATCACTGATACTCATCATTATCGCAAATCATATTCATTAAGAACTGCCCAAAAAATCATCATCTTTATATTTCATTAAATTTACACGAGTATATTTCCACCCTACAAAATCTGTGCAAAGGAAATAACTGGAACAGTAGGCAGATAATAATAATATCTATTTCTACAAGTACATGTACAAGATATACAGGTCTAGCTGACGTCAGTGACATACTACTATATGGAAAGTCGCTCGTCGTGCAGTGCATTTCCGGCAAATCAGGTCAATTCTGTCCCAGGATGCGACCCACATCAGTCGACTAACACCCAGGTACCCATTTTACTGATGGGTGAGCACAGGATAGCAGGTGTCTTATGGAAATACGCCCTAATGTTTTCGAGCCGTACCGGGGATCTACCCCCGAACCTCTGTGTGTGAGCTGAGTGCACGAGCAATTGAGCTACTGGACACCTATGGATATTTAACTAACAAACAAGAGACTAAAGAATTATAAAGAACAAAGTAAAATCAGAGGCTGCCACAGTTTAGAGCTCTGTTCCTCAAAGCACAAGCGATGTATGATCCATAAGGGTTTAGTGCTCACTAGTTAACAATGTTCCCAAGGCACAATCCTCACACAAATTCTCTTTCTCATTCTCATATCCGACAGACAAAAATCATAGCACCGTATCATCCTTAGCAGACGATACCAAAATTTATGCGAGTGTGTCATCTGCTGAGTACACAGCAGACCTCTAAGCTGATTTAAATCGAATCTTCCAGTGTGTCATAATACAGAAAAAAGGAAGACCCTCTTATCTTCAACATACAAGTTACGGGTAATGAAATGGGATGGACCACTACTTCACCTCGCTGCACTACTCTACTGTGGACTACTTCCACTTTATCTTTTACTAACAAATCGGTCTTATACTGAGTAAATAAAATAAGGACGGGTAAAGTGAATATAATGTTCCACTTAATTACAATTTATTTATACTTATTACAACAGTATATTTAGTCAAATAGAAAGGGATTTGATATTAAGATAACTGGAAGGGAATACAAGAAATCGAGACAGGTGAATACAATAAACTGAACCTAAATGGAATATCCACTTACAGTATAGAGTCCCTGGAACAGATCACCCCTAGGAGACCAGTCAGCTTCTAGCCACAGATCCCTAGACCGCATACTGGAGCCTCGGCTATCTCCTCTCGCCTGCATGGAGCTCTGCATCTGGCAAGAGCTCTCCTTAAAGACCTCTCTTAGCTTTTTTTTTTTTTTTTAGCTACTTTCTCTGAGGTTATAAAGGCCTCTACCCTCCCCATAACATTAGATTTAGGGGTCAGCTCCCATGTAACCTGGAGTTACTTGATACAACCAGAGTGTGAGGATTAGCAGCCAACACTTATCTTTGGAACTAGATAGAAACAGTAACTCTGTCTCATATCTCTTCTTCCCTTTCTCGCAAACATGATTTTGGAGAGGCAGTCTTAAGATATTAAAAGAGGGCCAAATAAAACAATATGCTCAGCTATGGAAAAATTGAGGAAATGAAAATGAACATTGTATAAAACAAACTCAAACCATTAAGCAGAATGGAAGATTAATGTGAAGGACGTAAGTGTGATAATATCAAGACCTTACATTCAAGGATCATAACTGTGTTACTATCACAACCGCAAGGAATATGATAGTCTGGATGACTAGAACCTTCAAAACAACAAATGCCCCGTCAATGATGATACTCTCAAGTTACGTCTTCTCACTAGGTTAGAATTTTACTGTACACTAACCCCCTTTTTTAACGTGTAATCGCAGATATGAAAATTGTGGAGATAACTTTACTGCCAGTATAAATTCAGTCTAGCATTTGTGATGAATGGTTTGAAAAACCGACAAGTTGAAGATTGAGACACTTATGCAGCATATGGGAATCTTTATTCAGGAAACGTTTCGCCACACAGTGGCTTCATCAGTCCAATACAAAGAGGAAGGCGTAAGGAGAGGAGGAGTATGAGGTAATCAGTCCCTCAGCCTGGAGTCGATGTGTTCAGTCCATCAATCTTGTAGAATGTACAAGATTGATGGACTGAACACATCGACTCCAGGCTGAGGGACTGATTACCTCATACTCCTCCTCTCCTTACGCCTTCCTCTTTGTATTGGACTGATGAAGCCACTGTGTGGCGAAACGTTTCCTGAATAAAGATTCCCATATGCTGCATAAGTGTCTCAATCTTCAGTCTAGCATTTAAATTACTGGGAACACCCGAAGTCTCTCGAACAGTACGCCTTTTAACGTAGGCAAGTCATAATTTACACCAGGAAAATTCTGAAGGTATTAATTACCAATCTACACACACAAATTGCTTTATACGATAGCAAGAAGCTTGACAGACTGTCCAAAATACTTCCATTGGAAATCAGGGGTCTTGAGTACACAGAAAATATTCAGTAAGTGTAAGGGGACAGACTTTTTAACACCATTCTTTCGTGAATAAAGGGAGTTACCAACATACCCCTAACCGTCTTACGCGAGAAACTGAACAAGTTTCTCAAGTCAGTTCCTGATCAATCGGGCCATGGTGATTACGTTGGACTGCGTGCAGCTAGCAGCAATAGCCCGATTCATCAGGCCATCAATAAGGAATCCTGTGGTGGGCCCGGGCCGCGGGGGTAGTGACCCCCTGATATTGTCTACTAGCAACTTTCAATGGGAAGCGGTTATCTTGATTTTGGTGAAGATCTGGTTAAACCAAGAAACGCTGTGTACCCTAATTGGATTAGCGCTTCCCCGTGAATACAGTAACAATCTACATAAAGTTTCAGAGTATTAACTATAATGTTCGCAACACACACACACACACACACACACACACACACACACACACACACACACACACACACACACACGCACGCATATACAACAGGCCTAGTGTCTAATCGACATGTGCCTAGGACACAATGGTAACTAACACACACACACATTCACACGCACACATACACACACTCTTATTCACACAGTTATATGCACACCAGTTGGTTGACAATAATGTCTTATTTTACATTAAATTCACATGTCGCTCATTTTATTAACTGCAGATTTGGCGCTTCTCTATGAATGTAACAATTACCCAATGAATTCTATTTAGTTTTTTTTACCATGAAATCCTAACAACCGATACGTCCCTCCCCCATCTTGAAAGATGGCAATTCCCAAGTAATAGCAACGGGAACTGGAACGGAACTTTTGAAGTTCCCGTAGCTGATGAACCCTTGCTGAAATACTTGACGATATCCTCATTGTTCCACAGAAGTCTCCCAGTTCAGGCTGATAGATTTCAACACCTTGCATGAACCCTTTCCTGCGTGATGGAATATGACAGTGAAATATTGCCTTGTTCTTACTGTGTAGCTATCATACAGAACAGTTTACCTGCACACTGCTATTGTATCCAATTTTGTTGACAAAAAATTTCCATAATTCTATCTCTTTCTCTCTCCCTACCTCTCCCTCTCCCTCTCTCTCGTTCCTCCTCCCCTCATCTCCTTCCCTCCCTCGTTCTGATTCGCTCGCTGCCTCCCCTCGCCCAGCTTCCGACGAATGAAAACAAGGCTGAGTTGAGAGAGAGACCATTTTGTGTTTTAAAATGCAAAGCATTTGTTTAAAAAAAAAAAAAAAAAAACTCCTCCCCCAGAATTCGCGAGGAACGCCGCCCATTGGCTGAATCCCCGGAGCAGTTGTCGCTTAGTGTTTAAATTTGCGATATACGATGCTACGGAGATAAAACTTGAAAAACCGCTTATGATTTATCATTTGTAGGTTTAACCCTCATGCAGGATGAGTTTGAGTGCCTGGGAGAGCTCACAGGAAAGAATACAGGCGAGTTAGATTCGGGAATGTGTCAAGGAATTTTTTTTTTTTTTTACGTTTGTGTCTGGTGTAGTCAATTACATTGAACTGTTTGCCTCGCTACAAGCATCCTCCTCTCCACCCGTCTGATGTCATCTCCCTACTCCTCCCCTCATCATTCCATGTGCCACTACCCTGATCACCCCTTACCACCTTCCTCCATCTTCATCCGAGGCTGTGGTGGATATGTGGGCCGCGGGCCGCCAGCAGCAAGAGCCTGGCGGACCAGACAAGTCTGGCCCACAGCCGGGCTGCGTGGGTAGAAAACTCTTGAAACGCAAAGGTATATCTAAGGTATATACCCTATGCCTCCTCTTCCTTCATCACCCCTCTTAAATCTTCATCCCCTCCCCTCTCTTTTGTCATCACCCCTTACCATCTTCTTCGTTCAACTCCCCATACCCCTTCTTCCTTTATCTTTACCTTATGCTCCTTCTTTCTTCATCTTTGCCCTTGCCCTCTCTTCATCACCACCTGCCTTCTCTTCCTTTGTCACTTCTTACAAATACAATTTTTGTGTGTATAAATGCTTACAATGATTAAAAATTATTACAAAAAAATGGACATGGGTTTGAAGGTTAATGCAAAGTCTCTCCACTTTTGTCTTTTCCTCTCCGTGCCCTCTCCCCCTCTTCTCATGCGTCCAATCTCATCACCCCACGCCCCTTCATCACACTTTCCTCTCCGCCAAACTCTTTCTTCACTCATCATCCTTACCCCTTCTCTCTCGCATCACAACCAATCCCCTTCCTCTCCCTTTAACCCCTAATTACCCTTATCGCCTTTTCATCATTATCGCCCCCCCCCTTTCACTACTCTCTTCTACCATCCACCCCTTCTCCCCTGATTACCCCCTTCTCCGCTTCTTCCTCCATCACCTCTCCTTTATACCTTCCCTTTACCCCTCTGACACCTCTTTACCCCCTTAATTCTTCCAGGTTCATTCACTTGGAGAATGGGAGGACTGTATCACTGTATCTGCATTTGTCTGTGTTTCTACCTGTATCTGCTTTTTTGTGACTATCTCCTGCCTGTCAGTCTCTCCTTTTTACAGGGCTATGTTAAGAATTCCTACCTTTATTTATAAGCTAAGAGCTGTTACCTATATCAGCTCACATGAAAGCATTTTTATTGTTATGAAACATACAAACAAGGAATAGAATGAAATTGGAACTATCTGTGAGCCAAATGACTATTGCAGCGACGTTATGCTATTGAACATGTTCCAGACTAGAATCACTCTTGGAATGAATGATCTCAAATGAAGTGACGTTCTTGAGAAGGGTACAGCCAAAGTGCAGTTGCTGTTTGCTGCCAGTCTTTATGTGAAGAAGCTGAATTCTCGCTGACCGTATAGAGCCAGGTGTGGTACCTTGACAATTGGCCTTGTGCATAACAATAAGATCACCTACATCTCTCCGGAGCCGAAAGCTCTACTGGAATGACAGATCTACAAGGCCAGGCCCAGGTGAGAGAAGTCGTCTTGTTCGGTTCTCTATTCTCCTTCCAAGTCGTAGATGAGACGGGGTCATGCAGTCCAAGACAGTCGAGCACACTCAAAGTGTAAGCGCACTTATGCCTCGTACGGCTGCCTTGCTTGCATGATTTACCAAGTGATTCTTCAGAGACAGCTTGGAATCACATTTCACTCCTAAGATATCCACCTCGTCCCCTGTTTCCAACACTCTCCCATTCATTCTAACCCTTATCCCAGCATTAACATCAGTGCTTTTATTTTCAATGCATCTACTTTAGATTTATCGATACTCCGAGGCTAAGCACTTAAAAAGCCTGCGGGACTGAGCGCCTCAAAATTGCCCCTTTATTTCTTCCAGTGTCTCCCAGACATGTTTTCTAAAATGAATTGAAAAAGTCACTGGTTGAGGGAATGTCTCCACAAAAAGCATACGTAAGCGTTGTTCATGTACTCATCACCGTTACTATTGCCACTATCACCACGATCATTACTTTCATCACCACTGCTACCTCCAGCAATCGCTATCACTCTCTCATCCCCTCCCAATCAACATCATTTCTAACCCCCCCCCCTCCAAAATGCCCATTACTACATTATCAAACCCCACCTTCACCATCCCCACCTTTACATTAGCAACACCCCCCCCCCCATTCACTACAATCTCCCTCACTTCTACATTACCAAATCTCACCACCACCACCCATACCCCATAACCCCCTCCCCATTACCCTGGCCCACCACCTGTGCTGTCTGCGCCCCCACCATCAAAATAAGAATTACCGTCACCTCTCACCCCCACAGCCCATATTCAAATTAGTTCTTATTATGCACCTTTCCCCGACGCTCGTAAAAAAAGGCTTTGCCATCTATTCTAAAAGATTCTGGGAAAGTGAGAGAAGAGGGGAGGGAAAGAGGGAATGGGAAGAGAGGGTGAGTATATATGGAGTGGGGTGGAAAAGTGGAGGGTGGGAGGGGAAAGAGGGAGGGGAAAGAGGGAGGGAACAGAAGGGAGGGAAGGAAAAGAAGAGGGAAGAAAGGGAGAAGTGGAAGGGAAAGGAGAAAGGAAATAAAGGAGAGCTAAAAACTGACATCATTGATTTATATCATTCAGACGTGATGAACTTAATTGGTTTAAGGTTTAATTATGTGCTATATTAATTAGTAAATGATCATTACATTCCTGATAATAATTACTTCTACTTTGAATCTGTTGCTACTATTACTGTTGTTACTATTTCTGCTGCTGCTACTTTTACTACCTCTGCTACTGCTGCTGCTGTTGCTATTATTAACTCTACTGCTGCTGCTATTATTAATTCTAAAGCTGCTGCTCTTACTACTCCTATTATTACTATTAATAATAATGCTGCTGCTACTGCTGCTGATGTTACTATTACTACTACAAGCTCTGTTAATTTCCACAGATAGTCTGCCGTTTGTAAGACTTTCCGAAATTCTGAATGATTCCTGTTCTTTGTTTACATGTCCTGAGCATTGTGACTAGAGGTCAGTGATTCATCTTGTCACTAGATGGCGTTACTCTCAAGTCAACTACTTGTGACATCACCCGGCGTCTACATCAGGAAGTATTACTATTTCATTAAAATTAGTTGTACGTAATATCAGCTTCGCTAAATACATTATTACCCAGACATTAAAATAAATTTTAAGTCATTTCCCATATTTTTTGCAACGGCTTGGTTCATCAGGTCTTGATTCAGCAGGAGGCCTGGAGTGGGATCAGGACGAAAAATATTCAGGTATGTTTCAGGTTGTGTACAGACAAGGAATCGTGCTGACTTTCATATCGTCGGTGAACTGTAAACTGAGGAAACTAAACAACCCTCTCCACTATGAAATCTCTACTGGCTATCAATCGGTCATTGTTTGATCCAGGAGAGGACCCTTTCAATGTTATTTGCTGATAATTTAAATTTGTCCTATTGAAGAACTGGACCCAAAGGCCTTTCTTAGTAACCTATCAACAATATCTAGAGGTGTAGAAGTGACCATCACTTTCTTGGAGAGAAAAAATCGGCAAGTTTACTAAGATTAAATGTGACTGTCGTGTCGTGTATTAAGCAATTAGGCTAGTCAAGCTGCCTTTAAACTGCAACTGAACGGTAATTCGAGGGAAACCGGTTATTTTCAAATAGTCGGACTTGAGTCCTGGAAATGAGAAGTACAATGCCTGCACTTTAAAGGAGGGGTTTGGGATATTGGCAGTTTGGAGGGATATGTTGTGTATCTTTATACGTATATGCTTCTAAACTGTTGTATTCTGAGCATCTCTGCAAAAACAGTGATAATTTGTGAGTGTGGTGAAAGTGTTGAATGATGACGAAAGTATTTTCTTTTTGGGGATTTTCTTTCTTTTTTGGTTCACCCTGCCTCGGTGGGAGACGGCCGACTTGTTGAAAAAAAATATATATATATATCTCCCATTTTATCAAGAGAAGGTATCCCCTTTTCCATCACGGTACGTAATTACAATGATATAGTCAAGAAACTTATCTGATTTTAATTAAATATATTTAAACTATTAAAAACACTTCGAAACTAGTATGTCATGAATCATCATGTGTAATATAAACCTAATTTTAATTTTGCCATGTGTAAACCATGAAATAATTGTTCAAAATGAAATTTTATGGTCATTATCAGAAAGCTGTCCTGTTTTAATAAACCGGGCAATATTTTTTTTTTCTATAATTCTAGAAGAAAATTTTTAGGTTGGGCGTCAGTTATATTAATATATTAATTTTATTTTACAGGTTAGTTTTCTTTTTTTGTTAAATCTGTACTGACTTACTTTTTCTTGATTTCCTTCCCCTACCAGGATTTATCGCAACCCATCTCATCATAAGTTTCAATCCTTCTCTTCATTTGTGTTACCCCCTCTCTTCATTATGGTGTTGGTATACAGTACCGACAAGTGGATAAATATGACTTGTGCAACACCAAGTATCTTTGTTTTAAAGACGTTTTGTCATCCAGTGGCATTTTCGATTCAATATATATTATGAACCTAAAGAAGTGGAAGATGATATAATCAGTGTCTTAGCCTCGATAGGTGTTCAGTCTTTAGTCTCGACATCTGGTTCAATCTGGAGCTAGAAGAGAGGTGCAGCAGTTGAAAGCACTGTCATAGGTGGGAGGAACCTGCTAGTTGTAGGTCGTCTTGCCCCAAAACAGAACCAAAGGTTAGCAATAGAGGTGTGGAAGATATCCACGGGTCCAAAATTCCATAATAAAAATACCTAAGCGTTGCGCTTCTTATTCATATACTTGTCGCTATTAAGTATCAGTACTGTATTGTCAACAACGATATAGAATTTTGGTACAGAGGATATCTTCCACATCTATTAATAACATCTGGCAGACCAACGAATGCAGTACAATCCGACTCATCAGGTACTGACGAGGAACTTATCAAGGCTTCCCTAAAAGACAGCCAGGAGTTTGTTGGTAATTACCCTCATACACGAAGGGAGGTGTTGAATCTTGATGACTTTACACTTGTTGAGGTCTCTTTCAGTGTACTCATCGCTTCCCTATTTTTCACCGGAGGTATTCTACAATTACAGCCAAGCCTGTAACTTATATAGTGATATACGGTGTGCAAATTTGAGACCAATCCCAGCAGAATATTCCAGGTGTACATAATGATGTATATTTCTTGTTTGGGTTCTAATGGGGGTACAAATCGAGGGATTTCAAGTGCTCCAGTAATTTAAGTGTTTGACTTGAGTTTTTAGGAGCACTGTAGGATCTCTTTGCATTCTCCAGTTCTGTGATTTCGCCTGCTTTGAAGGGGGCCGTTACTATACAGCACTATTCCAGCCTAGAAAGAACGAGTGACATGAAGAATATCAACACTGGCTTGGCATCTCTCGTTTTGAAAGTTCTAATTATCATTTTCAATGAGGTTTCCAAAATAACGTTGTGCTCCTTTTGACATTATTACTTTTGGGTCTCTCACATTAAACTTATGCTCTGTTGAGTGACTGAAATCTGTTTTATACTCCGACCTCGCTTGTATTTACACATTTCTTTCGTAACGTTATAACTGGAATCTGTCATCACTGAACATCATATTGATGTCAGTGCCCTACTCAAGTTTTGGTTTATATCACCTTGAAGGCTTACTGTGTGTCCTACAGATACCCCTCTAATACAAAATCTAGTCAGCAGAGAATGATCTGGTACTATGATTCATGTCCCTGCCTATGTCTGATATACGAATGAGAAAGAAGTGGGGAGAGTACTGTGCCCTGGGGAACAACTTTTCACTATGGCAATCCCTGATGCCACTCTCTTTACTATCATTCTTTGGGTTCTATTTGTTAGACAGTTTAACATCTAACTGCTCCACGTTTCCAGTTATTCCAGTTGCACGCACTTTTTTGTGCGCAATTACCCCCATGGTCACTAGTGAAAATCAGAGTACACTACATCTTTATTTTGCAGGTTTTCCAGTGAATTACCGGGTTATGGTTATATTATAAATTATGAAGATGAGACTAGTATTCTGAATCTCGTTCATTCAGATTAATGGCTCACTGAACACTGAGCCATATTGCAACTTAAGCATTTCACTCATTTCTTTATCAGTGTGAGTTCCATCTCCTTTAATTAAAGACCCAATACTAAATGTTTTAGCCCTGAATTTTGCGTATGCGAAGTATTTTGGATTTTTTTCAGTTTCCCATATGGCTTTCTGCATCCTCTGCCTCTCCTGGACTCTGATGCATTCAGTGTGAGCTGTATCAAAAGAGAGACTCCTATTTCCTGACAAATAAAACATCACCAACATTATCCCCCACTTCCCTCCTGCCCAATAATCACACATCATCATTCTGCTTCTCTTCTTCCTAACAGATCACATAGCACTCAGCACTACCTTGCTCCTTTTCTGCCCAGCACATCACATAGAACCAAGCATCACCCTGCTTCCCTCTTGCCCAGCTGATCACACAACACCACTCTGCTTCCCACAGCTCCGCGACAACGAGGGGACAGGCAGAAGGGAAAAAGGGGGAGGGGAGTTCAATTCTGGGTCAAAACACAGAAATCTCAGTCCCTCTGTCACATTACCATTGTACATTTTATAGCCCGGTCGCCCCCTTTCCCTACCCAATTCCCCCCACCACACCCCTCCATCTTCCCTCCTCCCCCACCCCTCCTACAACGACACACGATGGTCTGTCATTTTGGGCCATAACGCTGTATTTTAATTCAGGAAGTTCCCCAGGGGAGGGGAAGGGATGGGGGAGAGGGGAGATGAGATAGGGGAGAGGGGAGATGGGATGGGAAGAGGGGATTGGGAGAAGGGAGAAGGGTATGGAAGATGGGATGGGGAGAAGGGAGAAGGGTGTGGAAGAGGAGAGGAGGCAACAGGCCTGCGACCCACGGTAACCTTGATTCCTTCCACCCTCCTAGCTCTCTCCTCTTTACTCCTTTTTCGTCATGTCTTTCTACTTCATTACACTTTTTTTTTCTTTCCCTCCCTTCTTTTGGCATCCTTACTCACTTCAGCTTCCTCATCTACCTTTCCCGACCTCTTCTCTCCGCTTCCTCCCCATTCCCCTCAATTCTACTTATCCCATCTTAACTCCCCCCTACCCTCCCCCTACTAAGGACACGTCCACCCACGCACTGTGTTATCGATTTTTCTCTCTGAATGGCGAATTTCTGATATTGTTATTACCATATTCCAAACATTTTTTGCTACTCGTCCTAATTCAGTTTCTCCCTCTCTCTCTCCCTTTCTCTCTCCCTCGGGAAGGAGGGAGAGATGGACGTAAGGGAAGAAAGTGAGAGGGCCATGAGAGAAACAGACTCACTAACCCTTCAGAAATGCACAATTTTCACCCCTATACAGCAGACATGCATACAGATGGATCACAAATCCTCAACAATAATATAGTCTCTCTGACTTCTGCATTTGGGTTCCTCGCTTCCACCTCAGTTGAATCGTATGGAATTCATCAGTAACTCTGAGGTTATCTGGAGTTTAACTGGAGTCGCTTCCGGAGGTCATCAACCTCGCAGCCCGGTTTCAGCCTTGGCCTCAGCTTAGAAGTGTTCAACTCCACAGTTTCTATGAATGTGAAGCTGAACCATATATTAAAACACTGCTGGTTGACATTCATACAATTTGTAGCGACTCTGGAAGTGTTATCTAGGCTCTTATACGTAACCCCAAAGCCTGCAACGAACCTTCACATCCCTGCCTCACCCTTCACGAACATCAATCCCATGGATACGTCTTATCAGTTCAATGGGTACCCGCACACTGCGGAATCAAACATAATGAATTCATTGATCAGCTATCCAAAGCAATGCGCAATACAACATTCATTACACCACTGTCAACCTCTCACACACAGCACATAAAAGTACTATTAAAACTATCACAATTTCACTAAAAACATTAAATAGTCATGCCCAACGTACTATGAACCACTGAAAGAATTGGAAATTGTTCTAATTGATTTACAGAAACACTAGAACCTTCTGGTTAAGCTCTTGTAACATATTCCGCTACACTATTAATAACAACTTGCTACGGTTGTGACTACTTCACTCACATATTGCATATACGATAATCGCAACGCAATGAAAACTATTCAAAATCTATTTTCGACAATGTGTAATCTATGTCTACAAATCGTTCCATCTCATCAGCCAAGAGCGTGAACAAATTTAGACGAAAAGTTGCTGGGTTGTTAGTCAGGCTAAGTCATTCAAACCTTTCCACCACGGTATGACGACCCAGCATCAGCAGAAGGATTGCATGAAAGCAACTGACAGGCTAAGGCTGGTACACACACGCTGAGCTAGCAGCCCACAACAACCAGTACATATTAATGAAAACTGCACTCATTTCAATGTTCCAGAAGCATTGTCTATTCCACTGTTTTCAGCATCAGAGTGCAACAACCATTTTCCAGCACGAACCTGCCAACAAGAATATCCCCTTCACCATTAAAACATATTGGTGGGTGGCACATCTTGCCACATATAAAGCACAAAAATAGCTGAAACATTAACCCAATTCCTACGAACTAAAAAACCTGAGCAATATCTGAACATCAGTAAAATATTATCCATTCGACAAAGAGACAAAAGGAACATCAGGACGTTGATTCCCACAAACATCTGCAGTGACAACACTGAACCAACACAACTAGAGTCACTCCACAACTCTGCAGTCATCAGTCATCTAGAAGGAACCTCTGGTCAAACTGCACCTATTCTCAGCCCTCCATCTGATTTATATTATGCACTGTAATGCAAGTTGCATATGGTAGTAGTAATACTGGTAGTTATAAATAATACAAGTACTGGTGGCTATATTAACAATACTAGTGGGTTTGAACAGTAGTAGTAGCAGGGGCTGTGAAGAGTAGCAGTAGTAGTGGTGATGGGTAGGGGTGGTTGTTAATAATAGTAGTATTAGTAGCAATGGGAATTGTGAATAGTAGTAGTAGTGAAGGTTGCGAATAAGAATATTAAGAAAACATTAGTAATCCCCAAACAGTCTCTTCTCCAATGTGGGCTCGCATCCCCTTTCAGCCCCCTCTGCATCCCTCCTCTTCCCTTTCTCCCTCTTCGCTCTACCACACATCTTTCTTCCCCTCTCCCACATCCTCCCCTCATCCTAGACGGGGTGGTGGGGAATAGAGGGAGAAACATCAAGTGGCAGCATGAATACGATCATTCTTTTGTTAATATGAATTATTGGTCGGCGTCCAGGGAGCGTCTGGGTGGGTGGTGTGGGAGGGAGCGGCTGGGTGGGTGGTGTGGGTGAGAGCGGCTAGTGGGCTGAGGTGTGGGTTAAGGGTGGGTGTGGGCTGAGGTGTTGGTTAGGGGTAGGTGTGGGCTGAGGTGTGGGTTAGGGGTGGGTGTGGGCGGCTGCTGGATTAGTCAAGAAGTATAGCCATTTAAAACAAATCATTATTGCATCCCATTCCAGACAGCGTCAAACCCGTGTGGGTCATTCAAGGATTTGCAGAGGACCGATCCTCCGCATTGACTTCCAAGAGCTTTCCTCTAGTCACAAATATTATTCTAAACCCATGTAAAATAAATAACAAAAAGGCACAATACCGTGACTGGAACGATACACAAATAACCCGCACATAAAAGAGAGAAGCTTACGACGACGTTTCGGTCCGACTTGGACCATTGACAAAGTCACACTAACAGAGGTGGAGCAGGACGGCTATATATAGGCAGGAAGAGGTGGAGGTAGTAGTAGTAGTAGTAGTAGTAGTAGTAGTAGTAGTAGTAGTAGTAGTAGTAGTAGTAGTAGTAGTAGTAGTAGTAGTACAAGAAATGTATAATACCGACAGGATGAAATGACACATGCACAACACCCGGGCATCCCCACCGTAGACGTTTCGCCATCCAGCCAGCCACTGGATGGCGAAACGTCCACAACAAAGACAACCAGACGCCGCACATGTGTCTTAATTTCATCAGTAGTTGTAGTAGAAGAAGAAGAGGTAGTAGTAGTGGTAGTGGTAGAAGTGGGAAATAAGGAAGACGAGCCAGTCAAATACAAAGGAAGGGGAGCACTGCAAGAGAGCTAGACACCCACAGAGGGAGAGCAAGCGCACCGAGGTGCGTGAAAGGGGAAGTGGTGAAATAAAATAAATGAAGAAGGAACAGAAACACGAGACAGGAGAGAGAAAGACAACCCAGAGGAGAAAAGGAGAGAAGAAAGGGGAAGAGGAAGAAGAAAAAGAAGAAGAAGAAGAAGAAGAAGAAGAAGAAGAAGAAAATGAGGATTCAGGTTAAGTCTCTCTTTTATGTGCGGGTTATTTGTGTACCCATGTAAAATCATTCACCGATTCTTGACTGTTGTTAATTTAATTGTCGAATCATCTGAGGTAGGTGTTAAATCAGCAGAGGCAAGTGTCAACTAACACGCATTTTAAATCCCACAAGCTGCTAAATATCTCATTAAGAAACCAGTTTTCCCATTAGAGAGAGAGCATAATTTGACAAATATAAAAAATCTTAAGAGAAAAAATGAACAATTTCCAGAAATTAGAAGATTATGTGAACTGTGATGTCGTGGCCCTTTTGGCAAGACAGTAACGGAATAAGTGACAGTGAACCTGTTTTCTTTGCTGTCGGGTTATCCTACCTCTGTGGGAGAGGTCGGAGTCGTAAAAAAAAAGTATACTGACGTCTGATTTCTAGAAATAACGAAATAAAATAAACGGGTGACATACATCAGTCAGTCGGGGTGCATTGTAAAAAATCTCTAAGTGCGTATCATTGAGGAACGATAAAAAAAAATGGAAAATGGCTTTACACCCCATTTCGTTCAACGAGTAGAATCATAAAAAGGCTTTCAGGCGGTTTTTAAAGTATAAACAGATTTTCAGCTGCTTTAAAAGGAATATACAAATGTTTTCACTGGATTTTAAAATGACTTATAAAAGTTTTTTTAAGGTTTGAAAATGACAGAAAAAGTTTTTTAATTGGTTTCAAAACTGTTTATTAGAGTTTTCATTTAATTTTAAAATAACAAACTTTTCAGACCATATTCAATTCTGTAATAATAGCTAGAGGGCCTGGTCTGACACCAGACCGCAGGGTGAGCTGACCCAAAAAACCCTCTCCAGGTTAACTACTGGTTTTAAAACTACAAAAGTTTCAGGTGGTTTCAAAGTTATATACAAAAGTTTCCATTGGTTTTAAATTATAAACCTTTTTCCAATAAAAAAAAATAATATTTCTTTAATCTAGTGTTCAAAATTTAAAACATTACCGGAGGCAACTGAGTCAAGTATCTTATATACACTAAGTTGGATAAATACTTGTGTTAAGATACTGAACTTTACAATGTATACACAGAGAGGTGTGTATGTCTCGGCGAATATACACCGAGGTATGTGTATGTATAATATATATACACGGTTCACCGAGCGGTGTGTGTGTGTATATACACTGAAAGCTGTGTGTGTGTGTGTGTGTGTGTGTGTGTGTGTGTGTGTGTGTGTGTGTGTGTGTGTGTGTGTGTGTGTGTTTTCACCTATTTGTTTTTCATGGGTCAAGTCACAGCTCCTGGCCCCCGCCTCCTCGCTAGTCGCTACTAGGTCCACTCTCTCCCGGCTCCTAGACCCTTATCGTTAGTTAGCTAACTAGCTCGTTAAGACGTTGAGCGAGTGAATGAGCGAGTGTGTGGAGAATGGTGTATCGCCATGCATATACACCAAGTGTTGTGTATCTGTGTGTATATATACCAAAGCCTCTATCACCATCAAGGACATCAGACAAACATCAACAGTCACTGTAGGCGAATATCCTATTCCCTGCAATAAAAGTGATGAAAACTAAATAAGCGAGACATACAGACCTCCAAATCCGCATTCCAGAACAATAGGCCAGCGGAACGGAAAAATTAAGGCAAGTGTAGTTCATTAATATTCCCAGAACCATTTGACGAACTGGAATGGCGTTCTGTTAATTGCCAAGGTGAACGATACTCAAGAGTGGTGATGCCTCGAATCAGCATACATCCTAGGATACTCCAGAACCTCAACTAACCACTAAATGTATGACCACTCTTCTCTCTGCAGGTTTTTTTTTTTTACTTGATGAAGCTCACTGTGTCGGTGAAACATTATCTATAAAGTGTCCATGTAACTGAATTAGTCTCTGTCGTCGTGTCAGTATCTCGTACTATTATCCTCCTATACAGAGTTACCTTTAATACATATGCTTTGGGACTAAAATATTCTTGATGTTAAGAGTGAGGGTAAACTGTAGCTTCAGTGACTTACACGAGCTAGACGGGCTTTAGAACTTGAACCTTTCCCATTGGAACTACCCTCCACTTCCTTAGATCAAACCTGATTGCTTCCCATTACCTCAGTTGCTGTATGACCCTTGCGAGTTTTGCACTCACTCGTCATTATAAGAGTATAATAATAATAATAATAATAATAATAATAATAATAATAATAATAAATATTGTAAACCTAAAAGTTGAGCAAGTTGCCTTACAATGTGAAGTCTTATGTAAACTGCCTAGTTTGAGCCAAATGGTCTGCTACTATTTGGTTTTCTTTGTGTGTCCTTGTACTGAGTGGGCGGAGGGTTAGTGGAGGTGGGCAGATGGTGGGCAAAGAGTGGGATGATGAGCCAAGGATGAAGAAACACGTAGTGAAAACACTCACTGAAAGACTGTCCAGTACTGACCCCCCTCCCATCCCACATCAAACCCTACCTACCCCCACTTCCTTCCTTCCTTCCTTCCTTCTTTCCTCTCTCTCTCTCTCTCTCTCTCTCTCTCTCTCTCTCTCTCTCTCTCTCTCTCCTATTTCTTGTCCATACAGATACAGTGAAGGGTTCAGAAAAGCCTTCCAACAGTCTTCGTCAAGTGAGGCCAGCGCTGGTCTGGACCCACTTGCTTAGACAGTAAATATTAACTCTTCCTGGTGGTGAGAGAGAGAGAGAGAGAGAGAGAGAGAGAGAGAGAGAGAGAGAGAGAGAGAGAGAGAGAGAGAGAGAGAGAGAGAGAGAGGGGGAGAGAGAGAGAGAGGGGGGGAGAGAGAGAGAGAGGGGGGGGGAGGAAGGGTAGGGAGTAACAGACCTGTGAAACATTGTCTATATCAGCTCAGACAGCTCTACAGTTAAACATTTACCTCGACACACTTAAGCAAAATACAGATAAATCTATGCCAAGCTCGAGGATTTCTGTCTACCCACGAGGTCACTCGACACTGAAGCAAACAGGTGATCAACTTCACTAAAGACGGTGAATTGATACATTAATGTTCAGTACTTCAGCTAAGCTAATCTAAGCTCAGCCACACGCACAATTAGTGGGTGTTGCTTAGTACATGCGAAGTTTGTTTCATGAGGTTCAGGCTGACTGTTAAGAGGCTAGCGTACGTGCGTGCGTGTGTACTCACCTAGTTGTGATTGCAGGGGTCGATTCGCAGCTTCTGACCCCGCCTCTTCACTGGTCGCTACTAGGTCATTATTCCTGCTCCATGAGATTTATCATACCTCTTCTTAAAGCTATGTATGGATCCTGCCTCCACTACATCACTTCCCAGACTATTCCACTTCCTGACACCTCTGTGAATGAAGAAATACTTCCTAATATCCCTGTGATTCATTTGTGTCTTCAACTTCCAACTGTGACCCCTTGTTGTTGTGTCCCATCTCTGGAACATCCTGTCTCTGTCCACCTTGTCGATTCATTTCAGTATTTTGTGTGTTGTTGTTATATCCCCCCTATCTCTCCTGTCCTCCAGTGTCGTCAGGTCGATTTCTCTTAACCTCTCTTCGTAGGACAAGCCCCTTAGCTCCGGGACTAATCTTGTTGCAAATCTTTGCACTTTCTCCAATTTCCTTACATGCTTGGCTAGGTGTGGGTTCCAAACTGGTGCTGCACACTCCAATACAGGCCTGACATATACGGTATACAGGGTCCTGAACGATTCCTTATTGAGATGTCGAAATGCTGTTCTTAGATTTGCTAGGCGCCCGTAAGCTGCAGCAGTTATTTGGCTGATGTGCGCCTCAGGAGATGTGCCCGATGTTATACTCACCCCAAGATCCTTTTCTTTGAGTGAGGTTTGTAGACTCTGGCCCTCTAGACTGTAATCTGTCTGCGGTCTTCTTTGCCCTTCCCCAATCTTCATGACTTTGCATTGGGGTTGGACTCCAGGAGCCAGTTTCTGTACCAGGCCTGCAGCCTGTCCAGATCCCTTTGTAGTTCCGCCTGGTCCTCGTCCGACTGAATTCTTTTCATCAACTTCACATCATCTGCAAACAGGGACACTTTTGAATCCATCCCTTCCGTCATGTCGTTCACGTATACCAGAAACATCACCGGTCCTACTGACCCCTGTGGAACCCCCCTCGCCACAGGCGTCCACTCTGACACCTCGTCACGTACCATGACTCGCTGATGTCTTCCCGACATGTACTCCCTGATCCACTGCAGTGCCTTCCGTGTTATACATGCCCGGTCTCCCAGCTTATACACTATTCTCTTGTGTGGAACTGTGCCACAAAACTTCTTACAGTCCAAGAAAACGCAATCTACCCACCCCTCTCTCTCTTGTGTTACTGTTGTCACCCTGTCATAGAGCTCCAGTAGGTTTCTGACACAGGATTTCCTGTCCCTGAAACCGTGCTGGTTGTCTTTGGTAAGTTCATTGCTTTCTAGGTGCTCCACCACTCTTCTCCTGATAATCTTCTCTATGACTTTGCATACTATACATGTTAGTGACACTGGTCTGTAGTTTAGTTCATGTCTTTCCTTTTTTAAAAAAATGGGACTACATTTCCTGTCTTCCATACCTCAGGTAGTCGCCCTGTTTCGATAGATGTGTTGAAGATTGTTGTTAGTGGTACACACAGTGCCTCTGCTCCCTCTCTCTCTCAGGACCCATGGAGTGATGTTATCCAGCCCCATCGCCTTCGAGGTGTCTAGCTCACTTAGCAGCCTCTTCACTTCTTCCTCGGTATGTAGTATGTACAACACTTGATGGTGTACCCCACCTCTCCGTCTTTCTGGAGTCCCTTCTGTCTCCTCTGTGAACACTTCTTTGAAATTCATGTTGAGCTTCTCACATACTTATCGATCGTTTCTTGTGATCTCCCCTCCTTCCTTCCTCAGCCTGATTACTTGGTCCCTGACTGTTGTTTTCCTTCTGATGTGGCTGTACAACAGCTTCGGGTCAGATTTGGCTTTTGCTGCTATATCATTTTTGTGTTGTCGCTGGGCCTCCCTTCTTACCTGTGCATATTCATTTCTGGCTCTATGACTGCTCTTCTTATTCTCCTGGGTCCTTTGCCTTCTATACTTCCATTCTCTAGCACACTTGGTTTAGGCCTCTCTAACACCTTTGGGTGAACCAAGGGCTCATCCTGGCGCTCTCGTTTTTTCTGTTACCCTTGGGTACACACCTCTCTTCAGCTTCCTTGCATATTGTTGTCACATATTCCATCTCATTTACTGACTTCCCTGCCAGTGCTCTGTCCCACTAAACCTCGTGCAGGAAATTCTTCATGCCTCTGTTGCCCCCTCTCTTGTAGTTCTGCTTCGTTCGTCCCGCCCTTCCTGCTTCCTTCTCCACCTGTAATTCTATGTATTCGAAGCTCAGAACTACGTGGTCACTGGCCCCGAGGGGTTTTTCACATGTGATGTCCTCAATATCTGCACTACTCAGTGTGAATACTAGGTCCAGTCTTGCTGGTTCATCCTCTCCTCCCTCTCTGGTAGTGTCCCGTAAGTGTTGGTACACGTGGTTTTCCAGTACCACCATCATCATAGCCCGCCACGTTTCTGGGTCCCCATGTGGCTTCAAGTTCTCCCAGTGTGTGTGTGTGTGTGTGTGTGTGTGTGTGTGTGTGTGTGTGTGTGTGTGTGTGTGTGTGTGTGTGTGTGTGTGTGTGTGTTTAATATATGTTACCCCATCTGTGAAGATGGGGGGTAACAAAAATATATTACACACAGTAATAGTAATAATAACTCTAGCTCTACTGTAATGAAACCTTTGAAGCTGTCGTAACCAATTAATATTCAGTGGAATACCTAACAATATCTTCATTGCTCTACTGAAGTCTCCCAGTTCAGGCTCACATATTATCACTATGTACGTGACCCATCCTGTGTGATGGTATATAAAACGGAAACATAACTAGCTTCTGTTCCCATTGTGTAAATATTAAATACAATAGGATAGCAGTACACTGATGCTGTAACCTTTTTTGCCCCCCCCCCCCCCCGAAAAAAAAATCACGATCCTGAAGCCATTTGTCTCTCATTATCCATCCTTCCTGCATCCATTCACTTTCTCTTTCCCTTCCCCAGAGCATTCTTCCTCTCTTTTTCCAGCATCCTTCCTAACCTCCCATCCTTCCTCTCCCCTACGCTCCTCTCTTCCCCTGTAGTTAACTTAACGCATACTTACTCTACGAATTCTTATTCTACTCTTTCGCTTCTCAATCATTTTCTCCATGAATTCTTTCTCTTTCCTATCCCTTCTTCCAATCATCCTTCTCCCCCTCTATTCATTCCTTCACGTGCCCTTCTTCTCTCTCTCTCTTCTTCCTATACTGCCTAATACAGCGACACAAATGTAAGGAATAGTTGGCGTTTCTCAAAATTTCCTGCAAATTGGCAGCTGTTGAGCAGAGGCTCATACCACACGACGCTTTACACCCCAGAACACACTCATTTCTGGGCCTCGAAATCGCGACATTAATTTATTATGACCCACTGTTGTTCCCCGCCCTTCATATGTGTGCTAACAGCATCAAGCTTGGCCCTTCTTGAAGTCAGCACTGAGAGAAGCTGTCTTTATGAGACAAGTTTGGCTACTGTTGGCAGAGTGGGGAGAAACGGACTTGTAAGAACATTTTCTTAGACATTTTCTTATGGAGCGTTGCTGGAAAAGACCTTAAAGAAGCAAGACTGGTCACTGTCGCAGGTAGCGTTGGTAGAAAAGAACTTCCAGAACACAAATTGTGGCCATTGTCAACTAAGAAAATGGTTTTGTTGAGAGAAGCGACATTTAACAGACAAGAAGCTTGACCATTTTCGTGGACATTGAGAGAAAATGCCTTTTTTTAAAACAATTTACTTAAGTTTTCTTATATATTTTGTTGTCGCTGTCAAAGATGGAGACGATATTGGATTTTTTGAGATGCGAAGCGACTATCCAGGCGGCTGAACCCCTATAGGCCTATGATGTGGGAGAGGGAGCGGCATGAAGAATTCCAAGGTTTGGGATACTTCCCGGGATTTAAAAATTCCTAAGAAGAGGGAGAAAAGGGAGAGAAGTAGAAAAGGCGGCACTGGAAAAGCAAAATGAAATATAACAAAAAAAGATATGAAAAAGGGATAAATGAGATAAAAAAAAAAAGTCATAAAATCAAGACGAAAGAATGAAAAGAAAGAAGAAATGCGAACGAAAAGAAAAAATGGAAAATGGAATAGCCTGCTAAGCAACACCATTAAATAAGATCCTTTTGAATGTTGTACAGTTAAGACAACCATAATAAAAACAATGTTGTGTCCACGGGATTTACCTTGCATGAGCCAGTAGACATACTGAAATAGAGATACTATAGTAAATCAACAACAGCAAATCACCTTAAACCCGTTGTTACTCAGGGGAAACCTGTTTTTATAATAATCACTCATTCAGGTTCCCGGCAACAAACAACTATTTAAAAGTTTATATATCCTTAATATTCAAAATATACACAATACTGTGCGCGCTATGTATATAGGACACTCAGTACAAATATTAATCCAAAGCTAAACCTCTTTCTGGAGAGCTGCCAAAGAACACACGGACACAATACAAGGAGCAAGTACCGCTTTAATATACTACATGTACGACTCAATCTGTTTAAAAATTCCAGGCATAAAAAAGGTCCAGAAAATATGGAAAAAACTACCTGAAAATGCCCAAGACTCCCTAACTGCCCACAACTTTAACAACACTGTTGAAAAACACCTGAAAAGCCTGACTTGAAGGTTTTATCAAGTATTTTTTTAAATAGTCAGAAATTTTTGTCGTCACAATTATTCCACTCCATACAGTGTACCCCACTGTACTGATATAAATTAATACGAACTGTCTACATCTGTACAGAGCGTAACTCTCAACCTAATGCGAACTGCCTACAATCGTACAAAGCTCAACTTTCAACCTGTCTCTGTAATCAACGCAAAATTAATTTTCAACAGCTACGCTGCTCTTCCTGTTTTTTTATTTATTTATTTCAACCACCTTATGATTGGAATTACTTATGCTGTACTGCAACAAAACTGCTTAAAATTATTTGCTGGGACAAGAATTAAGCAGTTAGGTTAGGCTAAGTAAGATCTGTCGGGAAATAGGACAGGTGTTTCCTGACGTAAGTCTTAGTCGTACGATGAGCCGCCGCTGGAGCTTTTGGTCATCTGAGCGAGGCCTTCCGCTGGCTTACCGGTCCACCCCAATTTTTATTCTACCTAATTAAGCATATAAGGCAACTTTCTTTTGAGCATACAATTGTACCAATAATTTTTGTGACTTAACTATCAAATCTGTAACGAAAATGAGCTACTCAGTCATTGTAAATTCCTTGTATGATTCCTAGAAATAAAGGATGGGACCACCTCTACTAGTAGTCAAAAGAAAGCGGACTTCTCTGCAGAACACTTTGCTACCAAAATGCAAGTTCCTGATCCAGCAAGGAACCCTCCTTGGCTAGCTGCAAGAACTGTGTCAAAACTGTCAGTCGTTAAAATAAGGCAGGAGGTGCATTTCCATCTTAAATCGCTCGAACAAGATAAGGCTGTGGGCCTAGACAAGTTGACCCCAAGATGATGATGTGCAGACCAGCTAGCAGCACCTTCAACTCGCATCTTTCAGCACTGCCTAGTAAAGTTTAAATGGCCTTCTATGTGGAAAGAGGGAAATGTAGTCCCTGTTCACAAAAAGAAGAGCAAAGCAGAAATTAGCAACCACAGACCAGTGTCACTCCTGTCAATCACTGGCACGATCCTTGAGACAATAATCTCAAACAAATGACAGTTTTTTTTGACTACCACTCATTTCTTTGTGACCGTCAATATGGCTTCAGGAATGGTTACTCTGCTGCTGATCTGTTATTAAACCTTTCCATTAAATGGCACCAGTCACTGGATGAATCCAAGTCAGCTGTGTGTTAGCACTGGACAGCAAGTAAGTAAGTTTATTCAGGTATACACAAATACAGTTACATAGAATTATCATACATAGCAGCATATGTGTAGAGAACCTGGGATAACCCAAAAAAGTCAGACAGAGTGACTTATTTCCATTGGGGTCCTTTTACCTTATTATTATAATATAAAGGTTATAATATTTCTTATTATTCTATAACGAAGATAACATCTTATTATCATACTAAAAAGACTATCTACTACACGAGGGTCATTAAGATTATCTACAATACGAGGGTCATTACTAGGAATAAGGTAAAATTTACACGTATGTTAGCTAAAAAATAGAAAATCATTCCCCTCCCTTTTTGTAGCTACATTCATCAGACACCTTTTGGCACTCTTCTTGAACTGGTTCATGCTATGACTAGCTTTGACATGTGCGGGTAATCTGTTCCATTCCTTTATTGCTGTACAATAAAAGGTGGTTGAAGCCTGGCCAATGACTGTGGGTACTACAAAGTTGTCCTCTCTCGCCCTAGTACTATGATTCCTTTGGTTCCCAACCTTGACAAAATTGACAGCAAGATATTCTGGGCACTGTTTGTTAGCAATTTTATAAACATGATTTAGCTTCAGGTGTTTTACTCTGTCTTCAACATTCAGCATATCCAACCGCTGTAATTCATCCTGGCCTACATGTTCTCTTGGTCCCAGCCCCAGGATGGATCTTACGATTTTGTTCTGGGTGATTTGCAGTCTATCTTTAGTTTTTTTGTCAAGGCAGAGTACCATGAAGAGCAAGCGTAATCCATATGGCATTGTATAAGGGCTAGACATAGGGTCCTGCGAGCCTCAGTAGGTAGACACTGTGCTTGTCTATACAGGAACTTCAGTCTGGCATTCGCTTTCTTTACTACACTGTTCCCTATCAATTCTCCTGACATGCATGGGTCAAAGGGGATTCCCAGATATTTTACTGATGAAACCAAAGTGATGGGCTCCCCATTACACTGGACATTAAAATTATTTACCCTTCTCAGTTTATGTTTCGTGCCAAAGAGAATGGCTTCAGTTTTCCCGAGGTGTAATGATAGTTTGTTGTCTACTAACCATTTGCTGCAGGACTCCAGTTCCAGTGTTAAAACATTAGCTATATCTTGTGGGTCTTTACCTGACACTAACAGGGCACTGTCATCTGCATACAGTAGGAGTTTGCACTTGATACTGATAGGCATGTCATTGACATAACATAAGAATAATAAGGGACCCAGAATACTACCTTGGGGAACTCCACATGCTATCGGCAGGGGTTCTGATTCCGTTTTGTTGATTTTGACAATTTGTTTCCTGTTGCTAAGGTAGGACTTAAACCAGTCTACAGAATCTATACCGATAGCTTGAAGTTTCTTACATAATATATTGTGGTTGACAGTATCGAAGGCCTTTTGCAGGTCTAAGGTTACCATACCTATGAGGTTCCCCTTTGACATTTCAATTTTCAGGTAATCCATCAGATTAATTAAGGAGATGTCGGTTGAGTAAGATCTTCTAAAGCCCGATTGATAACTATGGAGAATGTTGTTGTCATTAAGGTACTTAACTACTTGAGAGTACACCGCCCTCTCTAGAATTTTGGATATTATACTGAGTATACTAACAGGCCTATAGTTGCTGACATCAGACCTACTATTTTTCTTGAAGATAGGAGTAACCCTGGCCTCCTTGAACCCCTCCGGTACGGTATTAGTGGTGATTGAATGTCTGTGTTAAAGGTATTTGATGCAGCTGGTAGTTTACTACTAGTGTTGATGCAACAGATGTGTAGTAGGAATTAAAGCAATTTGCCACCTTAGATGTTTCGTGGCATACCTCATTATCGATAGTGAGTACTATGTTAGACCTATCTACTGGCTTATGGCTATACCCCAACTGTTTTAGCTGTTGCCAGAGCTTTCTGGGGTTATGCTTATACTCTTCAATTTTTGAGCAATAGTGCTTTGCCTTTGCTCCTTTTATAAGTCTCTGTACTCTGTTCCTCATCCTTTGGAATTCATTTAGTGCTGCAATATCCTGTCTGCTTTAAATCTTTTTAGCAGCTGGTCTCTGAATTTCATATTATCTAATATCTCAGTAGTCATCCAGGGTTCAGTTCTTCGTTTAATCCTAACCTCTTTAACTGGTGCAATTATCAAGGATGGTAGTGAACATTGTTTTGAATTTTTCCTAGGCATCGTTTACGTCCGTGAAACTTGTTATCTCTGTCCAGTCACAATTGTGTAGCCTGTTTACCAGTGTTTCTTTACTGTAGTTTCTAGTTGACCTCATTTTTATTGTCCTGTGTAGGCCTATCCTATCCCTAGTGATTTTCCTGGTGCAGTAAATGATGAAATGATCACTAAGGCCTGTGGTAATGACTCCTGACTGACTTATGTTCTCAGCGCGGTTACAAAGTATGTGGTCAATTAGGGTGGCTGAGAACTGTGTGGTCCGGGTTGGTGTATTAATTAGTTGAGTGTAACTATTTAAACCTAGAATTTGCTTATACCTTTTGTATAGCCCGTTATTTTGCTGCTGAAAACAGATATTGAAGTCTCCCAGTATTATTGTCTCGCAATTGTTTTCAACTCCGGACAAGACTCTGGAAAAGTCTTCTAAGAACTGGTCCTGGAAGGGAGGGCGGTAACTAGTTCCTACTAAGATGGGTTTGGTCTTGGGAAGCAGCACTTCAAACCATAGAATCTCCAGTTTATTGTTATTTAAATCAGGTCTTGGGTTGTAAGCTAAGTCATTTCTAATGTAGGCACATAATCCACCACCCTTTCTGTTCCTATCTAAGCGTTTTATATTGTAACCTTCTATTTTGACCTCTTCGTCAGTCACCGTATCATCCAACCAGGATTCAGAGATGGTTATAACTGCCGCCCTAATTTTGTTAGCTAGAATCCTAATCTCTGCCAATTTAGGAAGAAGTGATCTTGCGTTGACATGAATAAAGTGAAGGCCTGTTTTCATAAAACAATTATATTCATCAATATATGGCAATGGGTCATTTGTATTAAAATTAGGTAAATCAATGTCATCATTGCTAAAGGGTAGCTGTGCCAAAGTGCATTTGTTACACACAAAATGAATTCTGGCACCATTGCTATAATTGTACATACATCCATCATGCACCCACCCCTTACACATTTTACATAAGGTGCCTTTTCTGTTTTTCATGCGTACTTTAGTACAGTGTATGCACCTGTTTGGTAATGTTTGAGATAATAATGGCTGTATTGTCTCACATTGCCTATGTATGCATTACATATTCAAATTCAAATTCAAAGTTTATTCTCTATAAGGATTACAGTGCTGAGTTTACAGAATTTGGTTATTGTGTGGTTTACATGTAGTAAAATAATGATTACAGAGTGTACCACTAGAACACCTAGCATGGCTAGGCATTTCGGGCAGACTTAGTTTAAATCTTAATTTTAAAATATTACAAATTATGAGGTAAGTTGGTATTATGCCTAAGTGACTAAATACTAGATTGTGAGTTTAGCAATGTGAATGCTTTTGTTTTGGCACAGTACATAGTTTCAGTATTGGAGTATCACAGGATTCATTATTTTAAGATTGAGATTAATATTTCTGTTTATGGTCAAATGGGTGAGTGAGTGTAAGTGTGAACCACCAGGTGGTATTCGTGTAGTTAGTTGACGGGGTGTATCAGGGAGATAAGATGTTTTCTAATGGTAGTTTTGAAGGTGATGAATGTGTCTGCAGTTCTAGAGTTCTCAGGTAGGGTGTTCCAGATTTTAGGGCCTTTGACATACTTTGAATTTTTGTAAAGGTTTAGTCGGACACGGGGAATGTTGTAGAGATGTTTGTGTCTGGTGTTATTCCTGTGGGTTCTTTCACAACTATCAAGAAAGCGTTTTAGGTCAAGGTTGATATTGGAGTTTAATATCATATGGAGTTAAGGTTATCATTCCTAGCTACTAGACCGTCATTATCACCGTCATTTATCTGTCTGTTTTGCCTCTGCACAATAGTTTGAGGTCCTGGATTAATTTGGATATCACCACTTAAGAGCACTACAATAAGAGCTGTGTGCCACTGTTTTTGTTTGGGTATGCGGTGGTGCCATACCTTGCGGCGATAGTGACATTTACTTTTCTGGTAGGATGGCAACTGTTGGGCTTTAACTGTCCAGGGCGCTGTTACTCCATTCACCTTTTCCAGCCCCATTGACTGATTTCTTTCTTCATGGAATTGAAGAAGAAAGATCAGTATAATCATGGCAGCCTGTACCCCCCTAATGCCTGCCATTTTCACTCTTCGCTCTTTTACTCATATACAATAATATTTATTTCTCTTTTCCAGTCACCTAGTACACCTAGTATCTGCTTTAGCAATCACCACTGAATTACTAGTAAATTTTCTTCTTCAAAACCCTCTTCACTGCTCACTTTTCCCTTAACTTCACAAACCCCTTTCAGTTAACCCCTTATTACACACTCCCCTTCCCACCTCACTTCACAGTCCGGCTTCACCTATTAACTTCTAACTCCTTTCCATTCTGGTAGACCAGAAAGGTTTAATCAATGGTTTTATCCTTCCAAATCCCCCTCAGTTCAATTTATCGGGGGTTGTGTCGTGTTGTTGACTGCCTGACCTGGTCTGCTGACTCAGCCATTTATAAAACACTGAGGGAAGTAAACGCCATATACAACCTGACTTTCCTTGAGTTTATAGATATATTTGGCGTTTTCTGCTATGATTCTCTCACTGTACATTGGTCAGCTGAATATAGGTCAGCTACTAAAACATTAACCTTGGCTGTTTAACTATTCACTTCTTTCCCACGACTGTCACTGAGGGATAACCGTCATATAACCTTGGAGTTTTGTATTGTTGATTTGACGATGTCTCCTGTGTTTCCCTCTCGTTAGCACTGGTACAGGTGATATGATGGTGGTACATATATGATGCTACTGTCAACAGATGAACGTCAGTAAAGATGAGAATTTCACTTCTCTAGTTGTACGTCTGGCAGTAGCTGGTGTTTGGATGCTGGTCAGCCATGTTTAAATGCTCAATTCTTTCCCTCGTTTGGCACTGAGGAAAAAAGTCCTACAGACCTGTCATTTCCTTGGAGTTTTGTTGATCAGGTTTTCTGCCATGTTGTCTTCCCGTTGAACACTGGTGCAGTTGATATGGAGGTCAGTTATTTCATTGTAGTGGAAAACGTCTCATGTCTGGTTCACGTCTGGCAGCAGGTCTGGTACTTGAATGTTGGTCCCTCTTTTGTCATATTTAGTCCATTTCGTTGTCGTCACCGTCAGACGACTGTACTCTAAAATTCACTTATCCAAGAGAAGAAATGCCAGATGCTCTCAGCTACATCAGTCACCAACTATGAGCTATATCAGCTTGGGGAAACCGATGGCAAGTAAGATTTGCACCTAAGAAAACACAAATGATAATGGTCTCTATGCACCATGATGGTAATGCCGGTGCACTAGTAAGCATGAATGGGAGTGTTGGTACCTGGGGAAGAAGCTGATATACTTGGGGTGAAATCTGACTCCAAACTGACCATGAAGAACCACATTGTAAATCTTGCAAACAAGTCAGCCAGGAAGCTTACAGCACTTCGCCGTATCTCGCATCTGCTTGACAGTAGGGGTTGCAAGATTCTCTATGAGGCACAAGTACGCTCACACCTTGAGTATGCTCCACTTTCTTGGTTTGCCTGCCGCCGCCCCTCCCTCGGTCTCTCATCTGCAAATGCTTGACAGACTAGAGAACAGAGCAAGACGTCTCATTTCTCGCCTTTACCCATACTGGATAGATCTGTCATTTCAGCAGAGCCTTCAACACAAGTGGGATGTGGGTGGCCTTACTGTTATGTACAAGGCCAATATTGTAAAAGTACCACACTTGGATCCACATCGAGGACAGCTTGAAGCAGGTTTCTATGCCACAAGACGGCAGAAAGCAGCAACTTCACTCTGGCTGTACCCTTCTCCAGAACATCACTTCATCTGAGATCACTTATTCCCAGGATGACTCGAGTCTGGAACACATTAGTACAGCATTATGATGTCAACGAGATAAAGTCAGTTGATCAGATGAAAATGCTGGCCCACAGATGGCTCCAACTTCATCCTGTTCCCTACTTGTACGTTTCATAACAATAAAAATGCTTTCAAATGACCTGATGTAGGTAACAGCTCTAAGTTGTCAATAAAGTTAGGAACCCTTAACCTGTAAATAGCTTGTCAATAAAGCTAGGGATCCTTAACCTACCCTTGTCAAACCCGTGAAGAGAGAGAGAGAGAGAGAGAGAGAGAGAGAGAGAGAGAGAGAGAGAGAGAGAGAGAGAGAGAGAGATATCCTGCTCACCACTCAGCCACCCGCTTTGATATTTATACTGGTCTCGTTGACGGACAAAAAATGCAATTTAAATCCCTTTAAGGCCGTCGGGGCGGGGAGTGTTGTACTGAACCAACCATTTTGAATTTTTACACTTCTTTGAGAAGCCATCTTGAAATCACTGACTGGTGAAGGGGAGGGGGGAGAGAGAGAGAGAAAGGAGAGAGAGCATGGGGGAAGAAAACGAAGGGAGGAGGAAGGGAAGCTTTATAGGAAAGATTTTCTCATGGAAACATTTTAACTAAAGCTATATTATATGGATTATTATATTCACATGAAATTATATGTGCAATTTACATGTGAGATTCACATTAATTGCGATTTTTTCAAGTTGCACAAATCTTAGCAACGTATTTTAAGTAAGATAAAGAGAGTTTTCTAAACTTACGAGGAACATGGTACAAAATTTTCATGAATAATCATGGTAAATCTTCTTGAAATTTCCTCAAAAATAAAACTATTCAAATTCATTCATTTCATTCAAATTAAATCGCTTCATTCAAATTCACTGATTTCATTCAAGAGGTTCTAGAGAAAGTCAGCTTTCATAAACCATAAGGGCTTCAAGATTTTAATATATAAATAATATAGATGCCGCAAAATATGCATTTTTTTTTCAGATTTTGTCTCTTCATTTAGAGAGCGGATGCGTTATTTATAGTGACGGGCTCTTGTTCCAAGAAACTGGAGGAATATATCCCCACCCTTTTCTAGGATCACTCCTGATTACTTTCAATTTCCCATCTTTTTCTTCATGAATAATCTGAAATTTTCCTTACGATAGCTGGAAGACAATCAGAAACGAAAACAATCAGAAACACAAAGAGTACCAGGAAGAAGAAAACAATCAGAAACAGGCGACCAGACATCAAGAATCCTCACTCGTATATTACACACACACACACACACACACACACACACACACACACACACACACTGGTAAATAGACATGTACTAACAAGGTTAAGGGACTCACTACCTCAACCCCACTGTCTCCAGTTATGTATTTTCCACAATGGATCGAAAACACCACAGGGTGACGAAACGTCTTCATAATAAAGATGCCTAGGTGTTGCACATGTGTATTATTAATCACTAGTATTGTATGACACTATTCTAGTGATAAATATACGGTTTACCCTAATCCTCATCAAGAGAACTATAGTATTCTTGATTGATCGTGCGCACGTGCATTGTAGCCTTTATGATCCTCGTGCAGTAGACGGGCTTTAAACCTAACCACCTAAGTCACAACAACGGAAGATGTATCTTATGTGAAATGAGAGCGCTATGCTCACAACCGGAAGAGTCGGGGTTGAATCATGGGTGGGGCGAGATTTATAATTAAATTTCATTATACAGTAGATTGTTGTAGCGTATCATCCTGAGAGAGGAGCCATGGAAGCCACAGTACCTGGCTTTCTCTGATTATCCTGGGTTAGTAACCCTTCCGGGTTACTGCTCTGAATAAATTTTAACGATGCTGCTCATGTCACTAACAGCTTGGATGAGCAGAGATAGGATAGTGTTTACCAAACATTTCCTCTCTTTCCCTATATTGTTTCCTGACTCACTGTCTCCGTCTCTCTCTCTCTCTCTCTCTCTCTCTCTCTCTCTCTCTCATCCGCTTGGTCGGTCACACACACTCACCCCAGCAACTCTCTCTCTCCCTCCCTCAGCAATTTTCTCCCTTCAGCAACTCTCTCACTCCTCCCCAGCCCCACACTCGCTCCCCCAGCCACCCACACACTTCCCTAGCCCTACACTTTCGCTCCCCCCCAGCCACACTCTCGCTCCCCTCCCAGCCACACTCTCGCTCCCCTCCCAGCCACACTCTCGCTCCCCTCCAAGCCACATTCTCGCTCCCCTCCCAGCCACACTCTCGCTCCCCTCCCAGCCACACTCTCGCTCTCCTCTAGCCACACACTCGCTCCCCCCAGCCACACACTCGCTCCCCTCCCCGCCACACTCTCGCTCCCCTCTCAGCCCCACACTCGCTCCCCTCCCAGCCACTCTCTCGATCACCTCCCAACCCCACACTCGCTCCCCCCAGTCACACTCTCGCTCCCCCCAAACCACACAATCTCCTCCCCAGCCACACACTCTCCTCCCCAGCCACACTGTCGCTCCCCCCAGCCACATTCTCGTTCCCCCAAGCCACACACTCTCCCCCCCCCCAGCCACTCTCGCTCGCTCACTGTTACAAAGCGAACTCAATATGCAATTCCTGATTACTTGTTTTTCCTTTTGAAGGCCATGGACGGCCCCCCGCCGCTAGACACAAATGGCTTTCCCTCTTCTGTTCTGTCACATTTCATCTCCAGACTCCTACCAGGAGAAAATATTGAAGCCCATCGCAGAGAGAAAGAGAGAGAGCGAGAGAGAGAGAGAGAGAGAGAGAGAGAGAGAGAGAGAGAGAGAGAGAGAGAGAGAGAGAGAGAGAGAGAGAGAGAGAGAGAGAGAGAGAGAGAGAGAGAGAGATACCTGGGAAAGATATATAGCAAAACACTTTAAAGACAATACCGAGGCTATCTGCTGAGAACTATCTACTTCTAAATAGATTAAGGATTATCATGGATTGTCTAGATGTCTGATGCATGGACAGGAGAGAGAGAGAGAGAGAGAGAGAGAGAGAGAGAGAGAGAAAGCATAATGACATCGATGAAATAAAAGTCACTGGCCAAGAGACGGCTCCAACCTCATCTTATTCCCTATTAGTCTCATAACAATAAAAAGTCTCAAATGAGCTGAAGTAGTTAACAGTTCTTAGTTTGTAAATAAAGGTAGGAACTCATAATATAACCCTCTAAAACCATTGTGTAAATAAAAGAGAGAATGAACATACACAAAATTTTCCCCACCATCGCTGACTGTCGAGGTGATTTCTGCAGTAACAGGTGAAGATACGATACATATAGTGAAGGAGTGGTGTGTTGAATGTGAATTTTTTGTTCTCGAAAACATGAGGTGTTATAAAGCGGAGGTGTTATGAAGGAGTGGTGTTATGAAGGAGTGGTGTTATGAAGGAGTGGTGTTATGGAGTGGTGTTATGAAGGAGTGGTGTTATGAAGGAGTGGTGTTATGAAGGAGTGGTGTTATGAAGGAGTGGTGTTATGAAGGGGTGGTGTTATGAAGGGGTGGTGTTATGAAGGAGTGGTGTAATGAAGGAGTGGTGTTATGAAGGAGTGGTGTTATGAAGGAGTGGTGTTATGAAGGGGTGGTGTTATGAAGGAGTGGTGTTATGAAGGGGTGGTGTTATGAAGGGGTGGTGTTATGAAGGAGTGGTGTTATGAAGGAGTGGTGTTATGAAGGAGTGGTGTTATGAAGGAGTGGTGTTATGAAGGAGTGGTGTTATGACGGAGTGGTGTTATGAAGGAGTGGTGTTATGAAGGGGTGGTGTTATGAAGGAGTGGTGTTATGGAGTGGTGTTATGAAGGAGTGGTGTTATGAAGGGGTGGTGTTATGAAGGAGTGGTGTTATGAAGGAGTGGTGTAATGAAGGAGTGGTGTTATGAAGGAGTGGTGTTATGAAGGGGTGGTGTTATGAAGGAGTGGTGTTATGGAGTGGTGTTATGAAGGAGTGGTGTTATGAAGGGGTGGTGTTATGAAGGAGTGGTGTTATGAAGGGGTGGTGTTATGAAGGGGTGGTGTTATGAAGGGGTGGTGTTATGAAGGAGTGGTGTTATGAAGGAGTGGTGTTATGAAGGGGTGGTGTTATGAAGGGGTGGTGTTATGAAGGGGTGGTGTTATGAAGGAGTGGTGTTATGAAGGAGTGGTGTTATGAAGGGGTGGTGTTATGAAGGGGTGGTGTTATGAAGGGGTGGTGTTATGAAGGAGTGGTGTTATGAAGGGGTGGTGTTATGAAGGGGTGGTGTTATGAAGGAGTGGTGTTATGAAGGGGTGGTGTTATGAAGGGGTGGTGTTATGAAGGGGTGGTGTTATGAAGGAGTGGTGTTATGAAGGAGTGGTGTTATGAAGGGGTGGTGTTATGAAGGGGTGGTGTTATAAAGGGGTGGTGTTATGAAGGGGTGGTGTTATGAAGGGTTGGTGTTATGAAGGGTTGGTGTTAGGAAGGGTTGGTGTTAGGAAGGGTTGGTGTTAAGAAGGGGTGGTATGAAGGGGTGGTGTTATGAAGGGGTGGGGTAGTGTTATGAAGGAGTGGTGTTATGAAGGAGTGGTGTTATGGAGTGGTGTTATGAAGGGGTGGTGTTATGAAGGAGAAGTGTTATGAAGGGGTGGTGTTATGAAGGAGAAGTGTTATGAAGGGGTGGTGTTATGAAGGAGAAGTGTTATGAAGGGGTGGTGTTATGAAGGGGTGGTGTTATGAAGGGGTGGTGTTATGAAGGGGTGGTGTTATGAAAGGGTGGTTTTGAAAGGGGTGGTGTTTTGAAAGGGGTGGTGTTTTGAAAGGGGTGGTGTTAGGAAGGGTTGGTGTTAGGAAGGGTTGGTGTTATGAAGGGGTGGTGTTATGAAGGAGTGGTGTTATGAAGGGGTGGTGTTATGAAGGGGTGGTGTTATGAAGGAGTGGTGTTATGAAGGAGTGGTGTTATGAAGGAGTGGTGTTATGAAGGAGTGGTGTTAGGAAGGGGTGGTGTTATGAAGGGGTGGTGTTATGAAGGGGTGGTGTTATGAGGGGGTGGTGTTATGAAGGGGGTAGTGTTATGAAGGGTGTAGTGTTATGAAGGGGTGGTGTTATGAAGGGGGGTGTTATGAAGGGCGGGTGTTATGAAGGGGTGGTGTTATTAAGGGGTGGTGTTATGAAGGGGTGGTGTTATGAAAGGGTGGTGTTATGAAGGGGGTAGTGTTATGAAGGGGGTAGTGTTATGGAGGGGGTGGTGTTATGAAGGGGGTAGTGTTATGAAGGGGTGGTGTTATGAAGGGGGTAGTGTTATGAAGGGGGTAGTGTTATGAAGATGAGGTGTTATAAAGGGGGTGGTGTCACGAAGGGGAGGTGTTATGAAGGGGTGGTGTTATGAAGGAGTGGTGTTATGAAGGGGTGGTGTTATGAAGGGGTGGTGTTATGAAGGGGTGGTGTTATGAAGGAGTGGTGTTATGAAGGAGTGGTGTTATGAAGGGGTGGTGTTATGAAGGGGTGGTGTTATGAAGGGGTGGTGTTATGAAGGGGTGGTGTTATGAAGGGTTGGTGTTATGAAGGGTTGGTGTTAGGAAGGGTTGGTGTTAGGAAGGGTTGGTGTTAGGAAGGGTTGGTGTTAGGAAGGGGTGGTATGAAGGGGTGGTGTTATGAAGGGGTGGTGTTATGAAGGAGTGGTGTTATGAAGGGGTGGGGTAGTGTTATGAAGGAGTGGTGTTATGAAGGAGTGGTGTTATGAAGGAGTGGTGTTATGGAGAGGTGTTATGAAGGGGTGGTGTGATGAAGGGGTGGTGTTATGAAGGGGTAGTGTTATGAAGGAGTGGTGTTATGAAGGGGTGGGGTAGTGTTATGAAGGAGTGGTGTTATGAAGGAGTGGTGTTATGAAGGAGTGGTGTTATGGAGTGGTGTTAGGAAGGGGTGGTGTGATGAAGGGGTGGTGTTATGAAGGAGAAGTGTTATGAAGGGGTGGTGTTATGAAGGAGAAGTGCTATGAAGGGGTGGTGTTATGAAGGAGAAGTGTTATGAAGGGGTGGTGTTATGAAGGGGTTGTGTTATGAAGGGGTGGTGTTATGAAGGGGTGGTGTTATGAAAGGGTGGTTTTGAAAGGGGTGGTGTTTTGAAAGGGGTGGTGTTTTGAAAGGGGTGGTGTTTTGAAAGGGGTGGTGTTTTGAAAGGGGTGGTGTTAGGAAGGGTTGGTGTTAGGAAGGGTTGGTTTTATGAAGGGGTGGTGTCATGAAGGGGTGGTGTTATGAAGGAGTGGTGTTATGAAGGAGTGGTGTTATGAAGGAGTGGTGTTATGAATGAGTGGTGTTATGAAGGGGTGGTGTTATGAAGGGGTGGTGTTATGAAGGAGTGGTGTTATGAAGGAGTGGTGTTATGAAGGAGTGGTGTTAGGAAGGGGTGGTGTTATGAAGGGGTGGTGTTATGAAGGGGTGGTGTTATGAAGGAGTGGTGTTATGAAGGAGTGGTGTTATGAAGGAGTGGTGTTATGAAGGAGTGGTGTTAGGAAGGGGTGGTGTTATGAAGGGGTGGTGTTATGAAGGGGTGGTGTTATGAAGGGGTGGTGTTATGAAGGGGTGGTGTTATGAAGGGGTGGTGTTATGAAGGGGTGGTGTTAGGAAGGGGAGGTGTTATGAAGGGGTGGTGTTAGGAAGGGGTGGTGTTATGAAGGGGTGGTGTTAGGAAGGAGTGGTGTTATGAAGGGGTGGTGTTATGAAGGGGTGGTGTTATGAAGGGGTGGTGTTATGAAGGGGGTAGTGTTATGAAGGGGTGGTGTTATGAAGGGGGGTGTTATGAAGGGGGGGTGTTATGAAGGGGTGGTGTTATGAAGGGGTGGTGTTATGAAGGGGTGGTGTTATGAAAGGGTGGTGTTATGAAGGGGGTAGTGTTATGAAGGGGGTAGTGTTATGGAGGGGGTGGTGTTATGAAGGGGGTAGTGTTATGAAAGGGTGGTGTTATGAAGGGGGTAGTGTTATGAATTGGTGGTGCTATGAAGGGGTGGTGTTATGAAGGGGGTAGTGTTATGAAGGGGGTAGTGTTATGAAGGGGGTAGTGTTATGAAGGGGGTAGTGTTATGAAGGGGGTAGTGTTATGAAGGGGGTAGTGTTATGAAGATGAGGTGTTATAAAGGGGGTGGTGTCACGAAGGGGAGGTATTATCAAGAGGAGGTGTAATGAAGGAAGGTGTTATGAAGGAAGGTGTTATGAAGGAAGGTGTTATGAAGGAAGGTGTTATGAAAGAAGGTGTTATGAAGGAGTGTTATGAAGAAAGGTGTTATGAAGAAAGGTGTTATGAAGAAAGGTGTTATGAAGAAAGGTGTTATGAAGAAAGGTGTTATGAAGGAAGGCGTTATGAAGGAAGGCGTTATGAAGGAAGGCGTTATGAAGGAAGGCGTTATGAAGGAAGGCGTTATGATGGGCAGGTCTTATGATGCGGTGTTATGAGGGGGGGTGTTATGAGGGGGAAGAAAAATGCGAGAACTAAGATAAAGGCGTTTAAAGGTTCTCTTATTTACAATGAACCTCCTTTAAAGAGAATCAATAAAATTTGCCTCGATTTGGTAAACTTTTTTAACATGTTCAATATTAATATTTAATTAAGGGAAATACGGTAAACAATAACGTATGTTGCCCCCACCCCCTGTTCACCTACTAGTAAGTAGGTACCAGGGTGGCGACTGTTGTGGATCGCATCCTGGCGAACAGGATCAAAGAAGTCAATAGAAATATCTCTCACTGACTGGCCTTTCTGGGTTATACTGGGTTACTGACTCACCACGATAGTAATCCCAATATTTTTTTTTCTTTTGGAGACAGAATAGGGACACAGTGGGTTGTGTACTGTTAGAAGACTGTCCATAGTACATGGATGGGAGATATATATAAATATCGTGCCGAATAGGTAAAACTTGCGATTTTAGCTTAAACAGCAACGCTTTTCTTGCCGAATAAGGCAAACGAAAATTTGTGTACACATTTTCGCTGCTTGCCTTCTTCGGCAAGAAAAGCATTGCTATTTAAGCCAAAATAGCAAGTTTTTACCTATTCGGCACGACATTATGAAATGTAATTCATAAATCTTTTAAAGTTGCTAGAAATACTTTTTACAATCCAAAAAGGGACAACCAGCCTTATTCAACTAAAAATATGTTGGTTCTCCCTTACCATGAAAACTTGGTTGATATGCCTTCTCTTCTTAAGACTTTTAATATTAAAGTTGTATTCAAAAATCTTGATACAGTAAAAAAAACTTTTGATAAAGAATTCCCCCCAAAATGCTGATGGATGTGTCTATAAGATTCCTTGTAAAATTTGCGATAAAGTTTATTACGGTCAAACTGGTAAAAATCTCGAACTAAGATTAAAACAACATAAATATAGCATTAGAACTGGACAAGATTCCAATGCTCTATTTATTCATGTAAGAGATTTTAACCATCCAATTGATTTTCAAAAAGTTGAGAAAGTAGTATCAAGCAGGTCCATGGTCGACAGGAATATAATTGAATCTTGTTTCATAAAAAGCAGTTTTGACAATAATATGAATATTTCCTTTGGTTTATATAAATTAGATCCATTTATAATTAATAGAATTTGGGAAGAATTTAATAATACACTGGACAAATAATAATTTTTAAATTTTCTTGGGTAGAATAGTTTGTGGGTGAGTTGTGCAAAGGACCTATCCAGTTGGGTCGGCGCGCGTCAGGTGTTTAACCGTTGTGGGATCTGATAGTGAGGTGTTGGCCAGACCCCTTATATAGCTTCCTTGGATGCTTTACTTTCATAGTTCCTTGATAATGTGAGTAGTCACGAAAGCGTTTGGAATTTCTCTATTCTTTCAGAGTGGTTGTTTTGCATAATATATATATATATATATATATATATATATATATATATATATATATATATATATATATATATATATATATATATATATATATATATATATATATATATATATATATATATATATATATATATATATATATATATATATATATATATATATATATATATATATATATATATATATTATATATATATATATATATATATATATATATATATACCTTTTTTAATTAAGGGTCATCAGAAAATCACATCTCGAATTTACTCAAAATAATTTTGTAAGACGGAGATATTTTTCATTATTTTTTTTGGTTGGGGTCTGTTGAGTTTTCCTATTGTCTTTGTTGAGGTCTGATTCGCATTGTTACTGTCTTTGTTGAGGTAGGTTAAGTCGTGTTATTGTTTTATTGTAGTTTCCTGGATCTTGCTGTTGTCTTCGCTGAAGTCTGATTCGTGTTGTCTTTGATAAGGTTTGTTAGATCCTCTTATAGCCTTTATACGTAAAAAAATCCATGTGATAATTATTTGTTGTCTCCCTTGTTGATGGTACAACAGCTCTGGCTTCTCCATACTGCGAGGATCACCTCGAACTATTTCCTGTCTTCTACCGTCTGCAATATTATTCTCTGTACTGCACTGATGCGGGCGCTGGTTGGCGAAACGTCTCCCCAGTATAAATACACAAGTCTTGAAAATGGGTCTTACCTATCTACCATGAGCATCCTCGCCGTCAGTCATCTTTTGGGATGAACCCTTAGTTGTTTAATGAGAAAATATAACTAGGTTGATGGAAGATAGTTCCTTTCAGCACACATCTATTTTTGTGAACTGTAACGTAGTCTGTTCAGTGTGTGTACTCACCTAATTGTGGTTGCAGGGGTCGATACTCAGCTCCTGGCCGCGCCTCTTCACCGATCGCTACTAGGCTCTCTCTCTCTCTCTCTGCTCTCTGAGCTTTGTCATACCTCGTCTTAAAGCTATGTATGGTTCCTGGCTCCACTACATCACTTCCCAGACTATTCCACTTCCTGACAACACTGTGACAGAAGAAATACTTCCTAACATCCCTGTGATTCATCTGTGTCTTCAACTTCCAACTGTGACCCCTTGTTGCAGTGTCCCAGCTATGGAACATCCTGTCTGTCCACCTTGTCAATTCCTCTCAGTATTTTATATGCATCATATTCCCCCTCTCTCTCCTGTCCTGTCCTCCAGTGTCGTCTCGTCGATTTCCCTTAGCCTCTCCTCGTAGGACACGCCCTCTGCTCCGGTACTAGACTTGTTGCAAACCTTTTCACTTTCTCCAATTTCCTTACATGCTTAGCTAGGTGTGGGTTCCAAACTGGTGTTGCATACTCCAATATAGGCCTGATATACACTGTGCACAGGGTCCTGAACGATTCCTAGGTTTGCTAGGCGCCCATATGCTGCAGCAGTTATTTTGTTGAAGTGCGCCATGGGAGATGTGTCCGGTGTTATACTCACCCCATGATCCTTTTCCTCGAGTGAGGTTTGTAGTCTCTGGTACCCTAGACTGTACTCCGTCTGCGGTCTTCTTTGCCCTCCCCAATCCTCATGACTTTGCGCCTGATGGGGTTGAACTCCAGGAGCCAGTTTTGAACCTGGCCTGCAGCCTGTCCAGATCCCTTTGTAGTTCCGCCTGGTCCTCGTCCGATTGAATTCTTATCAACTTCACATCTGCAAACAGGGACACTTCTGAGACTATTCCTTCCGTCATGCCGTTCACCTATACCAGAAACAGCACCGGTCCTAGTACTGACCCCTGTGGTACCCTGCTCGTCACAGACGCCCACACTGACATCGTCACGTACCATGACTCCCTGATGTCTTCCCAACATCAGCGTGTGTGTGTGTGTGTGTGTGTACTCACCTAGTTGTACTCACCTAGTTGAGGTTGCGGGGGTCGAGTCCGAGCTCCTGGCCCCGCCTCTTCACTGATCGCTACTAGGTCACTCTCCCTGAGCCGTGAGCTTTATCGTACCTCTGCTTAAAGCTATGTATGGATCCTGCCTCCACTACATCGCTTCCCAAACTATTCCACTTACTGACTACTCTGTGGCTGAAGAAATACTTCCTAACATCCCTGTGATTCATCTGTGTCTTTAGCTTCCAACTGTGTCCCCTTGTTACTGTGTCCAATCTCTGGAACATCCTGTTTTTGTCCACCTTGTCAATTCCTCTCAGTATTTTGTATGTCGTTATCATGTCCCCCCTATCTCTCCTGTCCTCCAGTGTCGTCAGGTTGATTTCCCTTAACCTCTCCTCGTAGGACATACCTCTTAGCTCTGGGACTAGTCTTGTTGCAAACCTTTGCACTTTCTCTAGTTTCTTTACGTGCTTGGCTAGGTGTGGGTTCCAAACTGGTGCCGCATACTCCAATATGGGCCTAACGTATACGGTGTACAGGGTCCTGAACGATTCCTTATTAAGATGTCGGAATGCTGTTCTGAGGTTTGCTAGGCGCCCATATGCTGCAGCAGTTATTTGGTTGATGTGCGCTTCAGGAGATGTGCCTGGTGTTATACTCACCCCAAGATCTTTTTCCTTGAGTGAGGTTTGTAGTCTCTGACCCCCTAGACTGTACTCCGTCTGCGGCCTTCTTTGCCCTTCCCCAATCTTCATGACTTTGCACTTGGTGGGATTGAACTCCAGGAGCCAATTGCTGGACCAGTTCTGCAGCCTGTCCAGATCCCTTTGTAGTTCTGCCTGGTCTTCGATCGAGTGTATTCTTCTCATCAACTTCACGTCATCTGCAAACAGGGACACCTCAGAGTCTATTCCTTCCGTCATGTCGTTCACAAATACCAGAAACAGCACTGGTCCTAGGACTGACCCCTGCGGGACCCCGCTGGTCACAGGTGCCCACTCTGACACCTCGCCACGTACCATGACTCGCTGCTGTCTTCCTGACAAGTATTCCCTGATCCATTGTAGTGCCTTCCCTGTTATCCCTGCTTGGTCCTCCAGTTTTTGCACCAATCTCTTGTGTGGAACTGTGTCAAACGCCTTCTTGCAGTCCAAGAAAATGCAATCCACCCACCCCTCTCTCTCTTGTCTTACTGCTGTCACCATGTCATAGAACTCCAGTAGGTTTGTGACACAGGATTTCCCGTCCCTGAAACCATGCTGGCTGCTGTTGATGAGATCATTCCTTTCTAGGTGTTCCACCACTCTTCTCCTGATAATCTTCTCCATGATTTTGCATACTATACATGTCAGTGACACTGGTCTGTAGTTTAATGCTTCATGTCTGTCTCCTTTTTTAAAGATTGGGACTACATTTGCTGTCTTCCATGCCTCAGGCAATCTCCCTGTTTCGATAGATGTATTGAATATTGTTGTTAGGGGTACACATAGCGCCTCTGCTCCCTCTCTCAATACCCATGGGGAGATGTTATCTGGCCCCATTGCCTTTGAGGTATCTAGCTCACTCAGAAGCCTCTTCACTTCTTCCTCGGTTGTGTGCACTGTGTCCAGCACTTGGTGGTGTGCCCCACCTCTCCGTCTTTCTGGAGTCCCTTCTGTCTCCTCTGTGAACACTTCTTTGAATCTCTTGTTGAGTTCTTCACATACTTCCCGGTCATTTCCTGTTGTCTCTCCTCCTTCCTTCCTTAGCCTGATTACCTGGTCCTTGACTGTTGTTTTCCTCCTGATGTGGCTGTACAACAGTTTCGGGTCAGATTTGGCTTTCGCTGCTATGTCATTTTCATATTGTCTTTGGGCCTCCCTTCTTATCTGTGCATATTCATTTCTGGCTCTACGACTGTTCTCCTTATTCTCCTGGGTCCTTTGCCTTCTATATTTCTTCCATTCCCTAGCACACTTGGTTTTTGCCTCCCTGCACCTTTGGGTAAACCATGGGCTCATCCTGGCTTTTTCATTACTCCTGTTACCCTTGGGTACAAACCTCTCCTCAGCCTCCTTGCATTTTATTGCTACATATTCCATCATCTCATTAACTGGTTTCCCTGCCAGTTCTCTGTCCCACTGAACCCCGTTCAGGTAGTTCCTCATTCCTGTGTAGTCCCCTTTCTTGTAGTTTGGCTTCATTCGTCCTGGCCTTCCTGCTTCTCCCTCCACTTGTAGCTCTACTGTGTATTCGAAGCTTACAACCACATGGTCACTGGCCCCAAGGGGTCTTTCATATGTGATGTCCTCGATATCTGCACTACTGAAGGTGAATACTAAGTCCAGCCTTGCTGGTTCATCCTCTCCTCTCTCTCTTGTAGTGTCCCTTACGTGTTGGTACATGAAGTTCTCCAGTACCACCTCCATCATCTTAGCCCTCCAAGTATCTTGGCCCCCATGTGGGTCCAAGTTCTCCCAATCTATCTCCTTGTGGTTAAAGTCACCCATGATCAGGAGCTTTGCCCTGCATGCATGAGCTCTTCTGGCCACTCTAGCCAGTGTGTCAACCATCGCTCTATTGCTCTCGTCGTACTCTTGCCTTGGCCTCCTGCTGTTCTGTGGTGGGTTATACATCACTGCTATTACCACCTTGGGACCTCCAGAGTGAAGTGTTCCCACTATGTAATCACTTTCTTCTCCGCTATCTTCTCTCTCCAGCTCATCAAAATTCCAGCGATTTTTGATCAGCAACGCCACTCCTCCACCCCCCCTGTTCCCTCTGTCTTTCCTCAGGATTTGGTATCCCGTTGGAAAGATGGCATCTGTTATCATACCTGTAAGCTTGGTTTCTGTGAGAGCTATGATGTCCGGTGATGCTTCTTTGACTCTTTCTTGCCACTCCTCCCACTTATTTGTTATTCCATCAGCGTTTGTGTACCATACCTTCAGTTTCCTTTCCAACACTGTGGTTTGGGGGGCCTGTGAGGGTGGGAGACCTGGTGGCATACTGTGGGGTTCTATAGCTTGGTGTTGGGTGGAGGCTGTGGGTATGGATTGTAGGGTGTGTTGGGATGGTGTGATAGGTTGTGTGGTTCTGAGAGTAGTTGTGTGTGTGCTTGCCCTTGCTGTTCTGTCCTGTGTGTGTGTGTGTGTGTGTGTGTGTGTGTGTGTGTGTGTGTGTGTGTGTGTGTGTGTGTGTGTGTGTGTGTGTGTGTGTCTGTGTGTGTGTGTGTGTGTCTGTGTGTCTGTGTGTCTGTGTCTTTGCGCGCGCATGCTTGTGCATAAAATATGCAACAAACTGAAACTTGCAGCACGTTAAATAATAAGAAAAGAAGATCAATCTCTGACATCATCAGACTAGCAACTAAAAGTAATAGCAACATCAACTTACTAGAGCAGCAACTAAATCATCTAACGAAAAGCACGAAAGGCGCAGCAGCAGCAGAACACACACTATCAATACATGCAACACCAACAGCAAATTAACACAACTAGCACCAGTAACCTTAATAGCACCAACAACGACACAATCAACCGGCAGTAGCGTCACAACACTAGCAACAACAACAGCAGCAACAGCAAGAGGTGAGTAACAGCAGCCGACAGTGATCTCGATGGGTCAGTCGTGGGGTTGAAGACAGCGCCGTTCAGCTTCCTTCTTCAGGTGAGAATTTTCATAACATTTGCCTTTTGTGTGTGAACGTAAAAAGCGTTTTATCTCCCACTGCGACGCCTCAATTTCCAAACGGGTTGCCTAGAGGCGCCTCGACCTGCCTAACCCTCCGGACTCGCTACCTATATCTTTGCCTGGCTGGTGTTGCCTTAAATTTCTTGATTAAGTGTTTGCTGTGTGAAGAGTTACAGTAGTGTTTGCTAGCTTGTTTATTTTTCAAAAGTTGTACTCACTGAGTTGTATTTGCGACGGCTGAGAGTTTCTGGCCCGCTATTTTTTGTTCCTTTATTGGTGTTTTCGAATGCTATCGTTTCCTATACTGGGAGGGGCAGAGTATTATTATTCAGATTAAGAAAAAAAATTAGATTGTCTGTGAAACGAAAAAAATGTTACTTCACTTTTGTTCACTTTCACATGCCAGCAATACATACCCAGAACCTCTTAAAAAAAAAAAAACTTCATACTTAAAAACACCAAGAATACATGAGAGAATTGAATAAAATACCCAGAACACATACGAGAGAAGTGAATAAAACACGAAGAATACATACGAGAGAAATAAATAAAACACCAAGAATACATGCGAGAGAAATGAATATTCTCTACTACCTCTTTTTAAAAGTTAGAGAGTCCCTTTCACCACCCGACCAGCAGGCACCTCCAGCTGGCATGGTAGGAGGCACTAAGCTAGCAGGTCCGGGCTTAGGCAGTGTTTTTCTTTCTCTTGAATATGGATTTTCAGCTGCTGGGAGGAAGAGGCGTCAGAGGAGAGCTCTTGGGAGCCGTGAAGCTGTCTGAAGTCTGACCAACCGCCAGACTCTGAAATCACATTCACTATAGCCAAATATTATCGAGGTTTCGTGCCATTTTGTTTAGCAGGGGAAAAAAATTAATATATAAAACAAGAAAATGAAAATTCTGGCGTATAAATAAATCGGGTGAAGTTATGGGTAAGCTTCTGATGGGCTTTATAATGGTGCCGGAGACTCGAGAATAAAGGTAGTATGAAAGGAGTGGAGAGCAAGAGGATAGACGCAAGATACAGCGGAAGAATGGAGAGGAACCAAAGAAAATGACATAACGAAAGGGTAAGGGAAATATTAATTATGATCTCTTTAAATTATAATGAGATGGTAATATTTGGTCACGAAATAAGTAATGATATGAGAGGAAAAATTAGTACAGAGGAACAGGTGAGAATACAATATATGGGAGAACATGAAAGTACACGAGAGAAAAAACAGACGTCTTCAGAGTCCACACTGTGGCTACGTGCTAAAAGCTATCTACTTTCTAGATCAAGGACTATCGTGAAGACTTGAGTGAGAGAGACTCCCACTTAGCACAATACAAGAGTTTTATAGGGAGCTGCAAAGACAATGAATTGACGTTTGTGTCATGTATTTAAAGGCAGCGGGTTATAAGTCATAAAGCAACCTCTGCCCTCTTTCTTTTAAGAAGGCTCTTAATCCACGGAAATGGAGCTACCCTCCCCTTCCTTGCAGTAAAACTGATGACCTACCATTCCCAGGCGCCAAATGACCCCTACGGATTTAATGCTTCGGCCCCCGATTAGTAATGATGGTAATTAAGACGGTTTGGGCGTATACGAGACAATCAACACACACTTTTACAGCGTCATTGTTTACAATGCCTTTGTTCACAAAGCCCTTGTTTACAAGGCCCTGGTTTATATCTAAAGAAAAATATAGCATTAGTTTCCATAAACTTTCACCGTACAATTTATTGCATCGTGATTATCACGTCGTTTATTACGAGTTTTGCACGTTTTTAAATCACTAATTTAGCACACATCGTGAGTTTCACTTCTCCGTGAGTTTTCCAACACATCGTGAGTATTAATCGTGAACATATCCTCAACTCTAGCAATTACGTAGAAACTGGTGGTTGTCGTTCAGGAGCTGGTGGTGGTTATTGTTCAGGAGCTGGTGGTGGTTATTATTCAGGAGTTGGTGGTGGTTATCGTTCAGGAGCTGGTGGTGGTTATCGTTCAGGAGCTGGTGGTGGTTATTGTTCAGGAGCTGGTGGTGGTTATTGTTCAGGAGCTGGTGGTGGCTATTGTTCAGGAGCTGGTGGTGGCTATTGTTCAGGAGCTGGTGGTGGCTATTGTTCAGGAGCTGGTGGTGGTTATCGTTCAGGACCTGGTGGTGGTTATCGTTCAGGAGCTGGTGGTGGTTATCGTTCAGGAGCTGGTGGTGGTTATCGTTCAGGAGCTGGTGGTGGTTATCGTTCAGGAGCTGGTGGTGGTTATCGTTCAGGAGCTGGTGGTGATCGTTCAGGACCTGGTGGTTGTCGTTCAGGAGCTGGAGGTTGTCGTTCAGGAGCTGGAGGTTGTCGTTCAGGAGCTGGAGGTTGTCGTTAAGGAGCTGGAAGTTGTCGTTCAGGAGCTGGTGGTCATCATTCAGGAGCTTGTGGTCATCATTCAGGAGCTGGTGGTTATCGTTCAGGAGCTGGTGGTTATCGTTCAGGAGCTGGTGGTTGTCGTTCAGGAGTAGGTAGTTGTCGTTCAGGAGTAGGTAGTTGTCGTTCAGGAGTAGGTAGTTGTCGTTCAGGAGTAGGTAGTTGTCGTTCAGGAGTAGGTAGTTGTCGTTCAGGAGTAGGTAGTTGTCGTTCAGGAGTAGGTACTTGTCGTTCAGGAGTAGGTAGTTGTCGTTCAGGAGTAGGTAGTTGTCGTTCAGGAGTAGGTAGTCGTCGTTCAGGAGTGTCAGGAGAGGAGACTTTATTAAAATGTTAAAACACGTTAAACATTTGAGTATCTTTATTGCTGAAACGTTTCGCCTGCGCAGTAGACTTCTTCAGCGTAATATATATATATATATATATATATATATATATATATATATATATATATATATATATATATATATATATATATATATATATATATATATATATATATATATATATATATCCGTAACAACACTACAGCTAGTCGGAAGATCAAACCCGTGTTGTTTTAGCTTACTTTATGGCGAGCGAAAATTCATGACGCTCTAAACCACTGGACCATACCACTTGTTCGTGGTTACATTATTATTATAATCAAGGGGGAAGCGCTAAACCCGGAGGATTATACAGCGCCCAGGGGGGGGGGATGTGGAAGGCATTCAGGCTTAATTCGGGGAACTGGAGCACAGATCCAATTCCCTAAATCAAGAGCCCCTCACCAACATCAAGGAACCTTCCTTGAGGGGTTCGTGGTTACAATAATATGTGTACCGTTTGTGGAGGCTAGTACACCAAACGGTGTACTAGCCTCTGAGGCAACCACACCATCTTATGTCCTCGCAACCTGAAGCAAGCCTAGTTCGCTAGGCTCAAGGTGTTTGAAGGATTGTATGGTCCAGTGGTTTAGGGCGTCGTGAATTTTCGCTCACCATGAGGCGGGCTAAAACAACACGGGTTCGATCCTCCGGCTAGTCGCAGTATTGTTACTGATTAAAATATCACTTGTTCGTGGTTACAATAACATTATATATATATATATATATATATATATATATATATATATATATATATATATATATATATATATATATATATATATATATATATATATATATGGTCATAATGGACAAATACTAATGTCTGAAGAAATTTATTCAATTTCCAGACATAAAATGCCATTCGCCTCTTGAAGGAGATTAGAGGTATCAGGTAGACATTGAGCTTTAAACAGAATGACTGTGACAAGACTAATTACACACTAGAGCGATCTTTTCTAGGATAACAGATCGGTCGTCAGCCATTGCAAAGTTTCAACGAAAAGACAGGAGTAATAAGCGTCTCACTGAATGTATACTGAAAAACGTTTTCTCTGGAAATATCGAATGTATAAAAATATCACCAGATAGCGCCATTAGCTACCTTCTAATGTTCCTCTTTTCTCCTATGACCCTGAAAATGATGCTAGTGTACCAATTGGGGAACGTTAGAAGAATGTTTGGGGAGTCCGAGGAACGTTAGAGGAACATTTCAAGGATGCTGGCACGACGATACACGTTCTCCAGGTGGCTGCGTCAGAGTCGGATCCCAAGCCGCTGCCATCGTGACAGATTTTAAATGATGGGATCCCTTTTTGTGGAGGTAAAATATACGAGAAAGCTGCAGCCGAATGTTGTTCTCAGTGTCTCGTATTTTCTGCACCAGATAAAAATGTTCTGACAAGCTAGGGTAAAAAAAAAACATATATATATATATATATATATATATATATATATATATATATATATATATATATATATATATATATATATATATATATATATATATATATATATATATATATATATATATATATATATATATATATATATATATATATATATATATATATATATATATATATATATATATATATATATATATATATGTCGTGCCGAATAGGTAAGACTAGTCAATTAGCAAGAACTCATTTAAAACTAAGTTCTTTCTAAAATTTTCTCTTATACGTTTAAAGACACATTTTTTTTACTTTATGTTAATGTAAAAATTAATAATTTTTTACCAAAAGGACCTTAGAAAACTAACCTTATTATAACAAGCGCAGTTTAATTTAGCCTAATCCAACTAACTGTATTTTAGATAAGTTGACAATACTTTAATAATAAGTAAACAATAAAATATTTTTTTTCGTTATGTTCAGAATGATTTTTGCGAAATTATTGCAAACACAAATTTTCGCTTGCTTTATTCATCAAGAAGAACGTTGCTATTTAAGCCATAATCACAAGTTTTACCTATTCGATACGACATATCAAAGTAATCGAGTTCTCTAAGACCACTTCATAATCTAGCGCCAACATTTCACAAGGACACTGGAAAGCTGAGAACATTAATGTCAATGCCCTGACCAGAGATGTTCTTGCACTGGACACACGTTATGCGATGAGCCTTTGCAAGCTTCTTCCTCATGTGCGCTTTTTAGTTTGCTAAAATAGAGCCTCAGTGAAGCTGAAATCTACGGTACTCGTATGATCTACTGTTTTGTCTGTGAAGGTTTGCTTTTGCGGCATAAAATATTATAACCATGCGTCTAGTTGTAATGCAGAGGTCAGTAGTTAGGTTTCTACATCCAGGAGCCAGGAACCCTTAATTAAGGTGCCACCATGTAAGAAGAACATCCAAGGGCCAGGAACCCTCAAGTTGCCACCACGAAAGCGAAGTATCCAGGAGCCAGGAACCCTCAAGTTGCCACCACGAAAGAGGAGTATCCAGGAGCCAGGAACCCTCAAGTTGCCACCATGTAAGAGGAGTATCCAGGAGCCAGGAACCCTCAAGTTGCCACCACGAAAGAGGAGCATCCACGAGCCAGGAACCCTCAAGTTGCCACCATGTAAGAGGAGTATCCAGGACCCAGGAACCCTCAAGTTGCCACCATGTAAGAGGAGTATCCAGGAGCCAGGAACCCTCAAGTTGCCACCTTGTAAGAAGAGCATCCGTGGAAACAAACACCACAAGGCAACACCCACAAATACCAAGAAGTGACTCTAAACTCAATATAAACCAGCCACAATGACAGCACATGACCCATCCAGGAAAAAACGAAAGGAAAAAAAGGTGGTTCTAACTTGCTGCAGCAAGTGTGTTCATTTTCCTGACTTGTTTTTCAGAATTATCCATCAGGTTTTTCTTTCATGAATAACACAGGCTAAAAACTATATAGCCAAAAATATTGATGACTAAATAAAATCACTAATATCGAGATTCAGAAAAATTTAAAAAAAAAGTAACCCTCCAACAGAGATTTATCCTTGAAAATCCCTTCAATGTACATGTGGCTTGATGCTGATCAATGGTTCTTAATCAAAGGAATCTGATCGCCACTACCCTAATGAATCCCACCTGATGACCTCCCAGGAGCTGCATGATCTCAACAGTTTAACGCTCCACCACGAATATAATAATAAAAAAAAAGAAATTCATTCCCCCCCCCCCAAAACAGAAAAAAAACACATGAAAAGGCACCAGGGAATGTCACACCTGCAAGAAAATATCACAGGAATTCAATTAAGTCCTCACCTTTGTATTTCGTCACCTTTGACCGTAATGTCATTTCTACGTTAATTGAGATCTGTCGTAAAGAAAGTTTGTGCCATGATTCCCTTTGACGTCGTAGATCTCCGCCTCTCCTGATTATCGAGTCCATTCTCTCTCTGTAAGATGGGGGAAAGAGAGAAGAAGAAGGAGGGGAAGAGTAGGAGAGATAAGATGTGGCGGAAAAGAGAAGGGGTAGGATGACGAGGGAAAGAAGAGGAAAGATGTAGAGATAACAAGGAGAGGTAGGATAAGAAGGAAAAGTGAAGAACAGAAAGGAAAGAGTAATAGAAGAGAAGGAACATCAGGGAAAGAAAAGGAAAACAGGGAGAAAAGAAGGTAAATATGTGGAAGGAAGATAGGTGAGGATACAAAACAAGAAGGGAGAAAAAGAAGAGTAATGAGAATCATAATGGATAAGAGGAAGAAAGGGGGGGAGAATAGAGTGAAACGAAGAGGAAGGGGAATAAGAGGAAACTGAGGATAAGAGCACAGAAGAGGAGGTAAGAAAAGGCCAAAGTGGATGAATATAGTGAAAGGAAGTTTAAGAGGAGAATGGAACAAAACGAAAGATTAATAAGAAAAAGAAGGTGGTGCTGAGGAATCTGCGATTGGATGAGACAGCTATAACGGGGTTGGTAAAGGAGAATATATGCAAAAACAAAGGAGAAGGAGGATGAAGGAGTGAGGAGGAAGAGGGAGGAGGAAGAGGGAGGAGGCGGCGGCATGTAGAATATAAGTAGGGATGGCGCTGGGGAGAAAGTGGGGCATACTGCTGGGGAGACAGAAGATGGTGGGATGGAAACTATAGTCTGAGTTGATGTTGGAATAATGGTGGTGTTGGGGAAGATGGGGAGGAAGTAGTGATGTTGGGAGGTATAGCGTGATGATGGTGGTATTAGGGAGATGGTCATCACATTATTATAAACCTACACCGGTAAACAGATGGCGTTGAAGGCTTTCTTCTCCATTTTAAGAAACACAAGAAAAAGTATTCAAGTAAGAAACGCTTCAGGTCACTTCAGCAGCAATATAAGAGCAGCTCAGGTCACCTGGCTATATGAGTTAAGGCTGTTACCGAACAACTGAAACTAGTAATGAGGTACTATTCTTAAACAAAAAGAACAAGGCTTTTACAAAGATACCTCTTCATATGTCTAGATAATAAGAACATTGAACATTAAAATGGTATAAAATACCGACAGGTTGTTAGGTAAGACACATATGCAACAGTTAGGTATCTTTATTATGAAACGTTTCGCCTACACAGTAGGCTTCTTCAGTCAAGTACAGAAAAGTTGATAGAAGCAGAAGATACTTGAAGACGATGTAATCAGTCCATCACCCTTAAAGTTTTGAGGTGGTCAGTCCCTCAGTCTGGAGAAGAGCATTGTTCCATAGTATGAAACAATATGGAGATGAAGTGACAGGATGGAGCTTTTTATAGCGCCAAGAGGTGAGACGTAGGCCACTAGGAGAGGTAAGAACTCAGATGCTGAGAGGTCAGGTCCCTCTCAAATCCAGCCGCTCTCACTAGTGGAAGTTGTCGAAGTTGATTGAAGGTCTGTACCAAGATACCCTTGTGTTGCAGTGTCTGACAGATTGAACATTAAAATGGTATAAAATACCGACAGGTTGTTAGGTAAGACACATATGCAACAGTTAGGTATCTTTATTATGAAACGTTTCGCCTACACAGTAGGCTTCTTCAGTCAAGTACAGAAAAGTTGATAAAAGCAGAAGATACTTGAAGACGATGTAATCAGTCCATCACCCTTAAAGTTTTGAGGTGGTCAGTCCCTCAGTCTGGAGAAGAGCATTGTTCCATAGTATGAAACAATATGGAGATGAAGTGACAGGATGGAGCTTACCTAACAACAATAAGAACATTTTAAATTTATAAAGATTAATGCTAGTTAATTAAAATATTTTCACTCGTATGCACACCTTCATAAACACAAATTCATGAACACACACACACACACACACACACCACATTATATAAATAAAGTGTAATGAACATTTGTTAATGCTCAATAATAACCCACATAGAGACATGCACATACATAGACCTAATGTCTATCTCTATGTGGGTTATTACTGAGCACTATAATTATATATATATATATATATATATATATATATATATATATATATATATATATATATATATATATATATATATATATATATATATATATATATATATATATATATATATATGTACACAATGCTATTTCATAATGTGTCCAGCAGGGAAAGAAACAGATGTCCCATAAGATAGCAACAATGTTAATTTCCTCTTAATCAAGTGAGTGACAGCGAGAGAATGAAGATTTTCTCTAAGGTTGTGTGCGTGTGGTGAGGGTTGAGTGGTTGTGGCTGAATAGTCTGCATGTGAGGTTTGTAACAGCTCACAGATACATATATGAGCTGGAGTACATACATACAGACACAATGGACGTAAACTAGTACGTTCGCGCGCGCGCTCAAACACACACACACACACACACACACACACACACACACACACACACACACTCTGACACACACACTACTAACCTAGCATACAGAATTACATAGGTTTCCCACTCTGAGGCAATCAGGATAAAACAAAAATGGGTTGCCAGAGAGCAACAAGAAAACCCAAGGGACAGGAGGAGGAAACTGCAAAGGAAGATTGGGCAGCAGAGCTCACAAAAAGGGAACAAGAATGGGAAAAGAAACTAGAAGAACTTAGCATGAGAATGGAAGAGAGGATAGACATGGAAAGCAGGAAGTGGGAGGTGAAAGTCAAAGCAGCAGAGGCCAGGATACAGAGTTTAGAAGAGGAACTGGAAAATCTGAAACAGCCTAAAGAACTAAAGAACATTATGGGATTGACAACAGAGACCGCTACCTCAGCCACAAATAAGGGGACTGTAGAGAAAGGAGGAGCAAAACTGCATGTAGAAGCTCTATCAGTGGAGACTGTAGTAAATGAAAGAGCTAAGCTATATGTGGAGGCCCTAAAAGACCACAACAGAGCCCAGGGAAAGCCGAGATGGGAAAATGACAGGCCACTGAGCCCATGTACAGTAGCTAGTGAAACTGAAGAAAGGAAAGCTGCAATGGAGGAAATCAAATTGAATGAGGGGATACACAGGGATATGCAGTGGGAGAATGAAAGGGTGAGGTCAGTCTTTGTGTATGGGCTACAGGAAGTTGAAGGGGAAACATATGAAGCAAGAAAACAAGGGGAAAAAAAAGCAATTGAAAGCATCATGAAAGTAATCGGAGAAGACGACATGACCCAGCTGGAAAATTTTCGGAGAATAGGGGGGTTTGTAAAAAAAAGAAACCGGCCAGTGAAAGTGACCTTCAAGGCAGAATCGACTCGGAACAGGATACTGCAGGAAAAAGCACGATTAAGGGACATGCCGGGATACAGGAAGGTGTATCTCGACCGCGACAGAACACAAGACGAAAGGCGGAAACTGAGAGAGATGGTACAAAGGCGAAAGGAGGAAAGAGAGGGGATGGAGAAGACAGACAGGAGATCCCAGACACAGGAAGATCAAATACAACCTCCCTCACAGCTTCCTATAGAAGCCTCCCAACCAGGTCAACCCCAGTGCAGCCAAACACTCTAAACCACAACACCCATGCCATATCCAATGCCCCCACCCACTACATTACAAACTCCACCCCCACAGCAACCACCCATAGTTCCTTATCAGGTCTCCCACTTCCCCAACCCCAATACACCTCCCAGACCACAGTCTTAGAAAAGAAGTTGAAGGTATGGTATACAAATGCAGATGGAATAACAAATAAGTATGAGGAGTGGCACGAAAGAATCAAGGAGACATCCCCAGACATAATAGCACTCACAGAAACAAAACTCACCAGAATAATAACAGATTCAATCTTTCCACCCGGATATCAAATCTTCAGGAAAGACAGAGGGAGGAGAGGGGGAGGAGGAGTTGCACTGCTCATTAAAAGCCAGTGGGGTTTTGAGAAAATGGAAGGAATGGATGGCACGGGTGAAAGGGACTACTTAGTAGGAACAATCCAGTCTGAGGGACATAAGGTGATAATTGCAGTAATGTACAACCCACCACAGAACTGCAGGAGACCAAGAGAAGAATACGATGAGAGCAACAGAGCCATGGTCGACACACTAGCCGAGGTGGCCAGGAGAGCACACGTGGGGGGAGCAAAGTTACTAGTTATGGGTGATTTCAATCACAAGGAGATTGACTGGGAAAACCTGGAGCCCCATGGGGGTTCCGAAACATGGAGAGCCAAGATGATGGATGTAGTACTGGAAAACCTCATGCATCAACATGTTAGAGACACTACCAGAGAGAGAGGAGAAGATGAACCAGCAAGACTGGACCTTGTATTCACCTTGAGTAGTTCAGACATCGAGGATATCTTGTATGAAAGGCCCCTGGGAGCTAGTGATCATGTGGTTCTGTGCTTCGACTACATAGTTGAGCTCCAAGTGGAGAGAGTAGCAGGAATAGGATGGGAAAAACCAAACTACAAAAGGGGGAACTACTCAGGCATGAGGAACTTCCTTCAAAACATTCAGTGGGAGAGGGAACTGACAGGAAAACCAGTACAAGAAATGATGGACTATGTGGCAACAAAATGCAAGGAGGCAGAGGAGAGGTTTGTTCCCAAGGGAAACAGAAATAATGGGAAGAACAGAACGAGTCCTTGGTTCACCCAAAGGTGTAGGGAGGCAAAAACTAGGTGTACTAGAGAATGGAAAAGGTACAGAAGACAGAGAACTCAGGAAAATAAAGAGATTAGCCGAAGAGCCAGAAATGAATATGCACAGATAAGAAGGGAGGCTCAGCGACAATATGAAAATGACATAGCATCGAAAGTCAAGACTGACCCGAAGCTGTTGTACAGCCACATCAGGAGGAAAACAACAGTCAAGGACCAGGTAATCAGACTGAGGAAGGGTGATGGGGAATTCACAAGCAACGACCGAGAGGTATGTCAGGAGCTCAACACGAGATTTAAAGAAGTATTTACAGTGGAAACCAGTAGGACTCCAGGAAATCAGAACAGGGGGGTACACCAGCAAGTGCTGGATGAGGTACATATAACCAAGGAGGAAGTGAAGAAGCTGCTATGCGAACTTGACACCTCAAAGGCGGTGGGACCAGACAACATCTCTCCATGGGTCCTTAAAGAGGGAGCAGAGATATTGTGTGTGCCATTAACAAAGATCTTCAACACATCATTTGAAACTGGGCAACTCCCTGAGGTATGGAAGATGGCAAATGTAGTCCCAATTTTTAAAAAGGGAGACAGACATGAGGCACTAAACTACAGACCTGTATCACTAACGTGTATAGTATGCAAGGTCATGGAGAAGATCATCAGGAGGAGAGTGGTGGAGCACCTGGAAAGAAACAAGTGTATAATTGACAACCAGCATGGTTTCAGGGAAGGAAAATCCTGTGTCACAAATCTACTAGAGTTTTATGACAAGATGACAGAAGTAAGACAAGAGAGAGAGGGGTGGATCGACTGCATTTTTTTGGACTGCAAAAAGGCCTTCGACACAGTTCCTCACAAGAGGTTACTGAAAAAGATAGAAGATCAGGCACACATAACAGGAAAGGCACTGCAATGGATCAGAGAATACCTGACAGGGAGGCAACAACGAGTCATGGTACGTGACGAGGTGTCAGAGTGGGCGCTTGTGACAAGCGGGGTTCCACAGGGGTCAGTCCTAGGACCTGTGCTGTTCTTGGTATATGTGAACGACATAACGGAAGGGATAGACTCAGAAGTGTCCTTGTTTGCAGATGATGTGAAGTTAATGAGAAGAATCAAATCGGATGAGGATCAGGCAGGACTACAAAGAGACCTGGACAGGCTGCAAGCCTGGTCCAGCAACTGGCTCCTTGAGTTTAACCCTGCCAAATGCAAAGTCATGAAGATTGGGGAAGGGCAAAGAAGACCGCAGACACAATATAGTTTAGATGGCCAAAGACTGCAAACCTCACTCAAGGAAAAAGATCTGGGGGTGCGTATAACACCGAGCATATCTCCTGAGGCGCACATAAATCAGATAACTGCTGCAGCATACGGGCGCCTGGCAAACCTACGGATAGCGTTCCGATACCTCAGTAAGGAGTCGTTCAAGACCCTGTATACCATTTACGTCAGGCCCATACTGGAGTATGCAGCACCAGTTTGGAATCCACACCTAGTCAAGCACGTCAAGAAATTAGAGAAAGTGCAAAGGTTTGCAACAAGACTAGTCCAAGAGCTACGGGGATTGTCCTACGAAGAAAGGTTGAGGGAAATCGGCCTGACGACACTGGAGGCCAGGAGGGTCAGGGGAGACATGATAACGACATATAAAATACTGCGCGGAATAGACAAGGTGGACAAAGACAGGATGTTCCAGAGATGGGACACAGACACAAGAGGTCACAATTGGAAGTTGAAGACTCAGATGAATCGAAGGGATGTTAGGAAGTATTTCTTCAGTCATAGAGTAGTCAAGTCATGGAATAGTCTAGAAAGTGAAGTAGTGGAGGCGGGAACCATACATAGTTTTAAGGCGAGGTATGATAAAGCTCATGTAGCAGGGAGAGAGAGGACCTAGTAGCAATCAGTGAAGAGGCGGGGCCAGGAGCTATGACTCGACCCCTGCAACCACAAATAGGTGAGTACAAATAGGTGAGTACGTGTACTCGCCAAGCTTTTCACGAGGGTCAGACGCGGCTCCTGGCACCAGGAGTGTGTGTGGGAGTGTGTGTGGCGCGTTTTGTGTTTTTTGTGTGTTTTCTGATGTGTGTTTCGTGTGTGTTATATTTTCGGCCTCCAAAGACCCTCTTCAGTAGATGAGGATCACGGACTTACAAGTCTAGTCTTACCTACGAATAGCGTGCTGCTAACAAGCTTTGATTGGTACAACGTTTCGCTCTGTGTAGGGCTCTATCAAGGACTTGGTTAGCGAAATCTGTATATCAATATTTTTTCCTAACTTATTTTTATTTTTTTATTAATCATTATTCACGTGGTTTTGTGAAACTCTTCTTTTAATCCTTCATTTGTCATTATTCTACATTCCCTTTTGTCTCTCTCCTGAAGTGAATGACCCATACGGGATTAGCGTTCCAGGAAAGGCAGTTTTGCTCTATCCCTGTGCCCGCAGAACCCTTGATCCTCGGGGTTACCAAGAACTTCAGAATTATACTACTGCCGTTTACGCTCTATTTAGTCGATTACTTGTGTGTCGTTTCCGCCGTGTTCGTTCACTTAGCGGCACTGTCGTTCACGGTGGTTAAATTTCTCCTTTTACTCTTTTTCACGATGTATTTCTCATTTTGCACGCTTTTCATTTCGAATTTTGTACACGCCCGGGTTTTTTAATGATTTGGGTGATTAAAAAAGTCTGTTAAACGCGGGAGGGAGGGGGGAGGGGAGAGAGAGAGAGAGAGAGAGAGAGAGAGAGAGAGAGTCAGTCAGTCAAATGGCAAACTGGTACAGTGATCCCCTTAATGGGAAATATGTATGCAAGATATACACTGTCTACCTTGCCCTTAGAATACAGACCTACAGTAGACCTTCTGTCATTAGGAGTTCGAAGAACAGTAATTCAGACACACAAAACAATTCCAGGAATGGACTGTGTTAACAATGACATTTTTTCTACGTGAGAATGCTTAAGACGTGGAATGAACGGTATAGTGATACAGTGAAAAGAAACTTCAAAGAAGGGTTCAAAAAGATGTAGAATGAATGGAACAAGGACAGTGAAAAGAAATTCCAGACAGGAGTTAAAAAGAAAAAAAAAGTGCAATTAATGTACCAAGATACAGTGAAAAGGGATGCCAGACTGGGCTTCAAAATGAGTTAAGACAAAAGAATCTCACTTTACATATATTTAAATTATTGAAATAGATCTAATCCCCATTGCAAACACAAATGTGTTTATTGAGCTATGATAATACATATAAACAACAATGAGACGGGAAACACACACACACACACACACACACACACACACACACACACACACACACACACACACACAGCACGACTCAGATCTCTGTATTATTATCGATTAAATTTACTGAGGTGGTACATGCTATGCATGTATTATTCACTGCTTTTTGGTCAATTATCACGATTATAGGACGCTGTACTTGGCCCTATGGGTGCCACAGGCCTATCTGGAACTCTCAAGCCTAGAAGTAGGGTCAGGCCTATCCAGCCTCCATGGTCAGCCTGGAAAGAGACGTGTCTCCAGCTCTCTGGGCCATCCTAGGAGGATCAGGCCTACTCATCCACCCGAGTCAATCTAGGAGGAACAGACATACCCAATCCCTCTTGCGTCAGCCTATGCGGGACATGCCTACCTATCCTTCTGAGTCATCCTAAGAGGGACACGCCTACACATCCCCCTGAGTCAGTCTGGTACAAAGGGGGACATACTTAGGGAGAAACTAACTTACCTGGTCCTCTTGGAATAAATCTAAATGGTACTCTCAGCCTAAAGAGACACCTACATGGTCCTCTAATTCAGCCTACGAGGGAAGACAGGCCTATCAAATCCATCGGGATGACCTAGGAGGAGGAGAGGCCTATCAGATATACAAGGTGAGCCTAGTTGAGGGAAGATCTGATACAGAAATTGGGCCTAGGGAGAGAGGCCTATCAGATTCATCGGGTGAGCCTAGGGGAAGGACAGAGAGGCCTATTAGGTATAAGGTGAGACTAGGGGAGGATAGACCTATCAGATCCACTGTATTGGCCTACGGGGAGGACAGGCTTATCTTATCACATTCAGGGTGAGCACAGAGGAAAAGGCCAATCAGATATACAAGGTGGGCCTAGGAGTAGAAGCCTATCAGACAAAATGGGTCTGGGGAAGAAGCTTATAAAATACACAAACTGGGCCTAGGGAGAGAACAAGCTATCAGATTCAATGGGTGAGCTTGGGGAAAGGAGTGAAGCCATGCTTAACAGATCCACTGGGTTAGACTAGGGGTTAGAACAAACCAACCAGTTCCCCTCGGTCAGTTGATAGGCCTAACGGAGGGGCGATTTAAAATTTATAAGCAGCCAGGTAGGCGATTTAAATACAGCTCGCGTGTGGCGCTGGGTGAGGGGTGATAATGATGTATTAGTTGGGAGGAGGGGAGAGGGAGGGGCGAAGGGGAGAGGGAGGGGCGAAGGGGAGGGGAATGGAAAGAGGAAGGAGAGAGGAAAGGGGAAATTTTGAGGAAGGTTAGAAGAGGGTGGAGGGAGGTAAAGTGAAAAGAGATAGGAGAGGAGTTGGGTGAGAGCGAAGGAAAGGGAAGGGGGTGGAATGTGAGGAGAATGAGGGATGGAGGGATAAGGTTAATAGGTAAGAAATTGTTTTGGAGAAAGGGGTTAGGAATCCTTAACCTGTAAATAGCTTGTCAAAGCTAGGGATCCTTAACCTAACCTTGTCAAACCCTATGAAGAGAGAGAGAGAGAGAGAGAGAGAGAGAGAGAGAGAGAGAGAGAGAGAGAGAGAGAGAGAGAGACAGAGAGAGAGACAGAGAGACAGAGAGACAGAGAGACAGAGACAGAGACAGAGACAGAGACAGAGACAGAGACACAGACAGAGACACAGACAGAGACACAGACAGAGACACAGAGACACAGACAGAGACACAGACACACAGAGACACAGACAGAGACACAGACAGAGACACAGACAGAGACAGACAGACCTGTGTTGGGTAGCAGCAATTAGTCACCAGGTGTAAAATATGACAAACACACTAGGCCTCCCAGTGGTGTTATTATATCTAATTAGTAGGTCCCCCCTCACCCTACAGGGCGTGGTACTGCTCACACACACACACACACACACACACATACACACACACACACGGCAGAATGACAGAATGTTTCGAAGATGGGACACAGCAACAACAGCTGGAAGTTGAAACCTCAGGTAAGTCATAGAGATGTTAGGACGTTCTTCAGTCAGAGTTGTCACGAAGTGGAAAGGTCTGGAGAGTGATGCAGGGGACGCAGGAACCATACTTAGCTTTAAGAAGAGGTACGATAAAGCTCATGGAACAGGGAGAGTGGACCTCGTAGCGACCAGCAAAAAGGCGGGGCCAGGAGCTATGAATCGACCCCTGGAACCACAAATAGATGAGTGTACACACACACACACACACACACATACAACAGGCCTAGTGTCTAATCGACATGTGCCTAGGACAAAATGGTAATTAACACACACACACACACACACACACATGGTTATGGTCCTCAGCTCATTTTAAAGCTTGGCTTTATCAGTACCTTTCATAGATAATTTATTTTTCACTTGTTCTTTCTCTCAGCATGTCTCTCTTATCTCTATTTTCTCCATTCTTATTTCTCTCCTACCGTTTCTTTCGATTCGTTCCCTTCTTTTGCTCTACTTTCAGATTTCTTTAACTCATGCTTCCTCCCTCCCTCCCTGCCATTCATCTCTCTCTCTCTCTCTATGAGGATAGACTGAGGGCCCTGAATCTGCACTCTCTCGAAAGGCGTAGAATTAGGGGGGATATGATCGAGGTGTATAAATGGAAAACAGGAATAAATAAAGGGGATGTAAATAGCGTGCTGAAAATTTCCAGCCAAGACAGGACTCGCAGCAATGGTTTCAAGTTGGAAAAATTCAGATTCAGGAAGGATATAGGAAAGCACTAGTTTGGTAGAGTTGTGGATGAGTGGAACAAACTCCTGAGTACAGTTATTCAGGCTAAAACGTTGTGTAGTTTCAAAAATACGTTAGATAGATACATGAGTGGGTGTGGGTGGGTGTGAGTTGGACCTGACTAGCTTGTGCTGCTGGGTCTGGTGCAGTGTTAATTCCTTGAGTGGAGGTGACCAGACTGGGTGGGTCACTGGGCTAATCCGGGGGGGGGGGTCATTGGTCTAATCCGGGGGGGGGGAGGACATGGACCTGCTCCGCATGGGTCAGTAGGCCTGTTGTAGTGTTCCTTCTTTCTTATGTTATGTTCTTAAAAGTTTGTGATATTCATGGAGGCCTGATCATCACTGCAATTTACAAGAGAATTACAAGCAGGTGAAGCATACATAACTCGGCATGAGTTACAGCCCAAGGCAGAATATACTCACAGTGAGGACGAAGAGAAAGACAAGGAGTAATTTTTTTTTAGTAAAATTGGATACATCAGCAGCATGCTGCTACCTTGTTCTATATGGCAGTTACACAGTAGAGATAAGAGGTATGTTTGCTTGTAATATCCACCATGCAGGATGGGGCTCATACAGGGTGTTGAAATTTGTCAGCCTGAGCTGGGCAATTTCCGTAAGGAAAATGTTCCATCAAGGGTTCATGAGCTATGGCAGCTTCAAAGGTTTCGTTCCTGAGCTTGAATTACTATCATTTGGGAAATGAGGGAAGGGCGAAAATGAATTCACAGCACATGGAAGAAGCAGTTAAAGTGCCTTGGCACATACAGCCAGGCTGGAAGACATGATCTTTTTCCCTATGAGTAAGATGAGCAAGGTATTATTAGGACGACTTTCGTTCTGTTTAAACTTATTAAAGCTCAACACAACGCAAAATATTGTTCCAGTACAACGTGCGTCCGTCTGTCTTCAAGCACCCAGGTTAACTCCTGAGGACTAGTTACAGGATGGAAGATTTACAAACCTGACTTACAAGGTCATTCAACACTCGTGACAATGACATGCTGAGTGCAGTTATACACACCAACATTAGTGAGCTAAAAGGTATATTACAAAGACAAAAAGAAAAAAAAAAACAATATTCAATCTAACAAGAGCACAACAAAAAATCAGTTAAATGGCCACCATTAATTAAAAACACTGAACTGATTATATATATATATATATATATATATATATATATATATATATATATATATATATATATATATATATATATATATATATATATATATATATATATATATATATATATATATATATATATATATATATATATATTCCCATCTCCAGGACTTGAGTCCTGGAGATGGGAAGTACAGTGCCTGCACTCTGAAGGAGGGGTGTTAATGTTGCAGTTTAAAAACTGTAGTGTAAAGCACCCTTCTGGCAAGACAGTGATGGAGTGAATGATGGTGAAAGTTTTTCTTTTTCGGGCCACCCTGCCTTGGTGGGAATCGGCCAGTGTGATAATAAATAAATAAATATATATATATATATATATATATATATATATATATATATATATATATATATATATATATAAATATATATATATATATATATATATATATATATATATATATATATATATATATATATATATATATATATATATATATATATATATATATATATATATATATATATATATATATATATATATGGATGGTTGGTTTAGAAAGACACGTAAGCAAACACTATAACATATTTATTAGAAAACGTTTCGGTCCTGGGACCTTGATCACTTCTAACATACAGAGGTAGGAAGACATTATATATAGGCGGAGAGTGAGGTGTGACGCACGTGACCTGAGGAATGTCTTCCTACCTCTGTATGTTAGAAGTGATCAAGGTCCCAGGACCGAAACGTTTTCTAATAAATATGTTATAGTGTTTGCTTACGTGTCTTTCTAAACCAACTTGATATATATATATATATATATATATATATATATATATATATATATATATATATATATATATATATATATATATATATATATATATATATATGTATATATATGTACATATATATATATATATATATATATATATATATATATATATATATACATATATATATATATATATATATATATATATATATATATATATATATATATATATATATATATATATATATATATATATATAACAGATTCTCCAAAAATTCCCCAGAGGTTCATGGGGTCATAGAGCGCCTAAAGCACTGGAGATAGTCAGGTTTGATCCAAGAGAAGAGTAGCCCCCATCTTTGGATCAAGAACCCTCCAGCGATATCTAGACACCCCTCTTGAAGGTAAAGTAGCTCCAATTCCTTGGATCTCTAACCTTTTCACGGTCAACAGGGCACATTCTCCCCCTCCCCCACGTTGAAAGATGTCACAATCACAGATATGGGAACAGTGAGATTCAAGTTAGTTTTACTGAGGCTGTGAGCACACGAATAGGGAAAGAAACATGTCTAGCCAAAGACCTTTCATTAAATGGTCTTTCGCTATAAACGCAAAAGCCTTTTATTAAAAGGTCTTGTGCTATACAAGTGAAGGAAGACAAATAACGAAAGTAGATATTTTAATAAACGTTCTCCTTTCAGTTAAGAACGCCAAAGTATAACAAAAAGAGACCTTATATTAAAAAGAAGTCTCCTTTTTGTTGTACTTGTGTTTTATTTCCACTGATATAAGCGGCACTGAGGCATAGCTGAAGCCCCGTCCAGGACGAAGCTGAATATGAAAGACTTAAAAATACAATCACATTATGGTGAAGCCCAAAAAACGCCCGCGATCGAGGCTCATTAAGCCCGACACACGTGACTCGTGTGCTTTTTGTAAGACACACACGTGGAACCTTTTTATTTTGTAATAATAGTAATATTATTATTAGGATATTCATAAGAAAGCACTTTTCCGAAGTAGTAATACAGCGCCAAACATTTTAATAAACATGAGGAGGATGAGTGACGCATAAAACATATAGAACACCTGGGTATCTTTTTTGCCGAAACGTTTCTTTCGCCTGCACAACAGGCTTCTTCAGTCGAATACAGGCAAATACAATGTATAAGACTTGAGACAGTACAAATAATAGTTTTGGCGTGATCAGTCCGTCAGTTTTGGGAGGATGTGGTCTAAATATTTTGTACTGTGTACTGAATATTAACTTAGATAACTTACAATAGAGACAGCTGGTATAAAATGCAGTATAATTCAATCCTTTATTGATGATGTTTCGCGCCCACAGTGGGATATATATAGTCACAAACAAATCTATTTGTAACTTGATAAGGTTCACTGTGGGCGAAACGCATTATACCGCATTTGTCTATCTCTTTCCAAAACTGTACCATCATTGATTGGTTGGGCAACGAGGCAACAAGCAGATATGGAAAGATTTTATACTGATCAAGACTATTAGAAGTTCCGTTAAAGATTGAGTTTAAACAAGTCTACAGGGAGAGAAGTCACATCACAAGAAGCGAAAACAGGGAAGAGGGAGGTTTGGTCATAGCCTGGTGTGGACAGGGCCTCGTGGATGGAGGAGGAGGGAGGTTACCTAGCAACACATGAGGTTTAGCTTGGTTGAAAGTGCCCTGAATTTGCTCGATGGTGTTCTGTACCCTGATGACAGCTGCTTCTACGTACATCTTCACCCTGTAATCATCTGATAGGATGGGCTTCATCATGCTTCACATATCCAACGCCATGAGGAGAGTGTATGAGTGTGAGAGTGAGAGAGAGAGAGAGAGAGAGAGAGAGAGAGAGAGAGAGAGAGAGAGAGAGAGAGAGAGAGAGTGTGTGTGTGTACTCACCTATTTGTGGTTGCAGGGGTCGAGTCCTAGCTCCTGGCCCCGCCTCTTCACCGGTTGCTACTAGACCCTCTCTCTCCCCGCTCCATGAGCTTTATCAAACCTCGTCTTAAAACTGTGTATGGTTCCTGCCTCCACTACGTCATTTTCTAGGCTATTCCACTGCCTTACAACTCTATGACTGAAGAAATACTTCCTACTATCTCTCTGACTCATTTGTGTCTTCAACTTCCAATTGTGGCCTCTTGTTTCTGTGTCCCCTCCCTGGAACATCCTGTCCTTGTCCACCTTGTCTATTCCACGCAGTATTTTATATGTCGTTATCATGTCTCCCCTGACCCTCCTGTCCTCCAGTGTCGTCAGGCCGATTTCCCTTAATCTTTCTTCATAGGACATTCCCCTTAGCTCTGGAACTAACCTTGTTGCAAACCTTTGTACTTTCTCTAGTTTCTTGACGTGCTTTATCAAGTGCGGGTTCCAAACAGGTGCTGCATACTCCAGTATGGGCCTGACATACACGGTGTACAGTGTCTTGAATGATTCCTTACTAAGGTGTCGGAATGCTGTTCTCAGGTTTGCCAGGCGCCCATATGCTGCAGCAGTTATCTGATTGATGTGTGCTTCCGGAGACATGCTCGGTGTTATACTCACCCCAAGATCTTTCTCCTTGAGTGAGGTTTGCAGTCTTTGGCCACCTAGCCTATACTCTGTCTGTGGTCTTCTGTGCCCTTCCCCTATCTTCATGACTTTGCATTTGGCAGGATTAAATTCGAGAAGCCATTTGCTGGACCAGGTGTCCAGTCTGTCCAGGTCTCTTTGAAGTCCTGCCTGGTCCTCATCAGATTTAATTCTCCTCATTAACTTCACATCATCTGCAAACAGGGACACTTCTGAGTCTAACCCTTCCGTCATGTCGTTCACATATACCAAAAATAGCACTGGTCCTAGGACCGACCCCTGTGGGACCCCGCTCGTCACAGGTGCCCACTGTGATACATCATTACGTACCATGACTCGTTGTTGCCTCCCTGTCAGGTATTCTCTGATCCATTGCAGTGCCCTTCCTGTTATATGCGCCTGATGCTCTAGCTTCTGCACTAATCTCTTGTGAGGAACTGTGTCAAAGGCCTTCTTGCAGTCCAAGAAGATGCAATCAACCCACCCCTCTCTCTCTTGTCTTACTTCTGTTATTTTATCATAAAACTCCAGAAGGTTTGTGACACAGGATTTGCCTTTCGTGAATCCGTGCTGGTTGGCATTTATACTCCTGTTCCGTTCCAGGTGCTCCACCACTCTCCTCCTGATAATCTTCTCCATAATTTTGCATACTATACACGTCAATGACACAGGTCTATAGCTTAGTGCCTCTTTTCTGTCTCCTTTTTTGAAAATGGGAACTACATTTGCTGTCTTCCATACCTCAGGTAGTTGCACAGTTTCCAGGGATGTGTTGAAGATTGTGGTAAGTGGTACGCACAACATATCTGCTCCCTCTCTAAGGACCCATGGAGAGATGTTGTCCGGTCCCATTGCCTTTGAGGTATCGATGTCCCTTAGCAGTTTCTTCACCTCCTCCTCATCTGTATGTATGTCGTCCAACACTTGTTGGTGTATTCCTTGTTGGTGTCCCCATCTGGTCTGTCCCCCCAGAGTCCTTCCTGTCTCTACTGTAAATACTTCCTTAAATCTCGTGTTGAGCTCCTCACATACCTCTTGATCGTTTCTTGTGAGTTCTCCACCTTCTTTCCTCAGCCTTATCACCTGGTCCTTGACTGTTGTCTTCCTCCTAATGTGGCTATACAGCAGTTTCGGGTCAGATTTGACTTTCGATGCTATGTCGTTTTCATACTGTCGCTGGGCCTCCCTCCTTATCTGCGCATACTCGTTTCTGGCTCTTCTACTAATCTCCTTGTTTTCCTGGGTCCTATGCCTCCTGTACCTTTTCCATTCTCTGTTGCACTTAGTTTTTGCCTCCCTACACCTTCGGGTAAACCAAGGACTCGTCTTGGTCTTCCTATTATTTCTGTTTCCCTTGGGAACAAAACTTTCCTCTGCCTCCTTGCACTTTGTTGCCACATATTCCATCATCTCGTTTACTGATTTTCCTACCATTTCTCTGTCCCACTGAACCTCCTGCAGGAAGTTTCTCATACCTGTGTAGTCCCCCCTTTTATAGTTTGGCCTGTCCCCTTCAGTTCCTGTTACCTTCTCCACTTGTAACTCTACTATATGGTCAAAACTCAGAACCACATGATCGCTAGCTCCAAGGGGCCTCTCGTAAGTGATGTCCTCGATGTCTGAACTGCTCAGGGTAAACACAAGATCCAGTCTTGCTGGCTCATCCTCCCCTCTCTCTCTGGTTGTGTCCCTGACATGTTGATGCATGAGGTTTTCAAGTACCACATCCATCATCTTGGCTCTCCATGTTTCGGGACCCCCATGTGGCTCCAGGTTTTCCCAGTCGATCTCCCTGTGGTTGAAATCGCCCATTACCAGTAACTTTGCTCTGCTCGAGTGAGCTCTTCTTGCCACCTCAGCCAGTGTGTCCACCATCACCCTGTTGTTTTCTTCGTACTCCTCTCTTGGCCTCCTGCAGTTCTGTGGTGGGTTATACATCACTCCAATGACTACTTTATGTTCTCCGGACTGAATTGTACCTACAATGTAGTCTCTTTCTCCAATCATGTCCATGCCTTCCATTTCCTCAAATCCCCATTGGTGTTTTATGAGCAGTGCAACCCCTCCTCCCCCTCTACTCCTTCTATCTTTCCTCAGGATCTGATATCCTGTTGGGAAGATTGTGTCTGTTATTATCTCAGCGAGTTTTGTTTCTGTGACTGCTATGATGTCTGGGGATTTTTCACTGATTCTTTCATTCCACTCCTCATGTTTATTCGTTATGTGTGTGTGTGTGTGTGTGTGTGTGTGTGTGTGTGTGTGTGTGTGTGTGTGTGTGTGTGTGTGTGTGTGTGTGTGTGTGTGTGTGTGTATGTGTGTGTATGTGTGTGTGTGTGTGTGTGTGTGTGTGTGTGTGTGTGTGTGTGTGTGTGTGTGTGTGTGTGTGTGTGTGTGTGTGTGTGTGTCTGTGTGTGTGTGTGTGTGTGTGTGTGCACTCATTTGTACTCGCCTATTTGTGGTTGCAGGGGTCGAGTCTTACCTCCTGGCCCCACCTCTTCACCGGTTGCTACTGGGTCCTCTCTCTCCCTGCTCCATGAGCTTTATCAAACCTCGTCTTAAAACTATGTATGGTTCCCGCCTCCACTACTTCACTTTCTAGGCTATTCCACTGCCTGACAACTCTATGACTGAAGAAATACTTCCTAACATCCCTTTGACTCATCTGAGTCTTCAACTTCCAATTGTGACCTCTTGTTTCTGTGTCCCCTCCCTGGAACATCCTGTCTTTGTCCACCTTGTCTATTACGCGCAGTATTTTATATGTCGTTATCATGTCTCCCCTGACCCTCCTGTCCTCCAGTGTCGTCAGGCCGATTTTCCTTAACTTTTCTTCATAGGACACTCCCCTTAGCTCTGAAACTAACCTTGTCGCAAACCTTTGCACTTTCTCTTAATTTCTTGACGTGCTTGATCAAATGCGGGTTCCAAACAGGTGTTGCATACTCCAGTATGGGCCTGACATACATGGTGTACAGTGTCTTGAACGATTCCTTGCTAAAGTATCGGAACGCTGTTCTCAGGTTTGCCAGGCGCCCATATGCTGCAGCAGTTATCTGGTTGATGTGTGCTTCCGGAGACATGCTCGGTGTTATACTCACCCCAAGATCTTTCTCCTTGAGCAAGGTTTGCAGTCTTTGGCCACCTAGCCTATACTCCGTCTGCGGTCTTCTGTGCCCTTCCCCTATCTTCATGACTTTGCATTTGGCGGGGTTAAATTCGAGAAGCCAGTTGCTGGACAAGGTGTCCAGGTCTGTGTGTGTGTGTGTGTGTGTGTGTGTGTGTGTGTGTGTGTATGTGTGTGTGTGTGTGTGTGTGTGTGTGTGTGTGTGTGTGTGTGTGTGTGTGTGTGTGTGTGTGTGTGTGTGTGTGTGTGTGTGTGTGTGTGTGTGACGCATGCGATTTGTCATGGCTCCCGCCAGTGTGTTCCTGAAGTCTGACAGCAAGGCTATACGCAGACGCACCCTGCTTACGGAGCGAAAGGTATGTGGACAAGATTGTACGTAGCTCCGATGTCAAACTTTAGGAATATAAACAATCCATTCTGCATGATGGAACATAACAGGAAAACAGCTCCTGTCCCGTTGTGTACTTATTATATATCACAAGTTAACAACACACTGCTGATGTAACCAATTCTGTTAAAAAATACGCATTTAGCACCCTCAACATGTGTAACGAATGTGTCATACAGAATAACACACTCCACAGCGTGAAACAATAAACTTGAAGACTGTAAGAATCGAACCCTTTAACTTAAAAGAATTTTACGTCACAGTTATTTCCTTAAGACTCTTAGAGAATGCTTTAGGCGGTATAGTTATTTGTAAAATTACTGACAATATTTTAGGTAAGTGAAGGCTAACGATAAGACATTATGGCCCCTGACAAGCGAAACTTAGGAGCAATGCCTTCGTAATTCCTAGAAATTCATTCATTCATTCATTCTCTCTTTCTCATTCCCAAGTAATTACATGTGTACACACACAAAACACAACATTCCCTTCAATGGCACCAATTAATTATTTTTACTCTTATGTAATAGCAAGTCTTTTGTTTATATAAAACAAATTTGTTTGGTATTCACAAACTTTACATGGGGTTTATTAACATAATGCTCTCTTTACGAAAGATTATCTTCTTTACATAAATGTCTTATTCATTTCCGTCTCTAGCCATTAATGCCGCTGATCCTGGACCTTTCTCAGTGTTTAATCATTCTTTCTCGCTATTTTCCTGTTAGGAGTTTACCTGGAGAGGGTTCCGAGGGTCAACTCCTCCGCGGCCCTCACCAGGCTTCCTAGTGGATCAAGGCATAATCAACCAAGCCTTGGTCCGAATGCAATTCAACGTATGATCCACAGTCTAGCTAATCAGCAACTGACTTTAGAAACCTAGCCAATTTCTTGTTGAAGTCAGCAAGAATTCTATTAGTAATCCCTTACGTATGGTAGGTATCTGACAAATAGCTTTGGGCCTCCTGCACTTTCTGTGCTGCCTCTCAGTGTACTCATGGCACCAGTGTTTTTCATTTGTGGTATCCTGCATTGTCAGTTGAGCCTCTTACTTTCGTATAAACAATATCTGTGTGCAGATTTAGAACCAGTCCCTCAGATTTCTCACGCGTAATTTATACATCTATTTTGCTTTTGATCCAAGGGGTACAGGGCAAGGAATTTCAAACGTTCCTAGCAATTTAAGTGCTTAAACGAACTTATATGAGCAGTGAAGGCTCTACATTTTCTAGATCTGCAATTTCGCTCGTCTTAAAGAGGCTGTTAACGCACAGCAATATCCCACCATAGAGAGAGAACAGTACTGGCTTGGTATCTCTTTATTTAAGAGTTCTCGTCATCAATTCCATCATTTGCCTCGCGACTGTGATAATGAAATGTTATCCTTGAAAGTGAGATCCTCTAACCTTATCACAAAGTCCTTCACGTCTACTCTCCCCCCCCCCCCTCTCTCTCTCTCTTCCCCTTTCTCGTACGTTTAGCATGAGACAAATTCAGACTGACGTAACTACCACTCACGTTAAACAATACACTCAATGACTTAATTACCAGGCAGGTTAAGGATGACGTCTGTTGAGTAAGAGTCATACACTTAAGGCAGATATTAATATTACCCAGCAAGTTTGCCAAGTTTGTGTGTGTGTTTAATACAGGTGCGTTTTAAAAAGGTTATATAATTGATTTTTGGTTAAGCATTTTCAATTTTTTGCACGGAAATAAATTTAATAAAACTGGAAAATTCAAATTCACATAACGCATAATCAAGGCAAAGCTTCCACTGGGAAAAACACCTGCACTAATTCTATGAAGCTGACCAGAAGATGCATTCTCCAGCGACAATACACAATCAAACAGCTCCAATTTGTTTATTAATGTCAGTAAATTCGTAAATTTACATATACACAAACTAAATCCCCCCTCAAAAAAAAAATAATCCTTTAAAGTTATTACCCGTTATTATCAGAGCTTATTTCTTGGGTGGCATTGAAAATTGGGTTTGGCAAATGTTTTGTTAGTGGGATGAATTTTAAAGGACCTGCCTAGTATGGGCCAGCAGGCCTCCTGCAGTGTTCCTCCTTTCTTATGTTCTTATGTAAATATAACTGCCAAATTGGTACTTAAGCTCTCTAATAGCAACTATCTGTCTTTTAAGTAGGACACTCCAGTGTTTAAAGTTTTAAAACGATCTGAAGTTTTTTTTCAAGTTACTGCGTAAAAACGCAGATCGCACCTTCAAACGCTGACAGTTGTATGAACCTTCCCGTGCATACAGTATGAGAAAGTAGAAAAAGATGAAGCCAGTCGGATGAGGTATTTTCAAGTTGAAACTAAAATCTTAAAAGAAAAATTTCGGGAAACCACTACAAAATACTCCTGAATACATACCCAGCTTCACGTGCTCAACCCACGAAAATGTTAATAGGTAATTACATGCATACTTAACTATACATGCAATCACCTCACCGCAATGTATGTAATCATTGCAACATACAAAACACACACACACACAAAGTATTTCTTCAGTCAGAGAGTAGTCAGGAAGTGGTATAGTTTTGGAAGCGATGTAGTGGAGGCAGTATCCATTCATAGTAATTTTAAGCAGAGGTATGATAAAGCTCATGGTGCAGGGAGAGTGACCCAGTAGCGGCCAGTGAAGAGGCGGGGCCAGGAGCTATGAATCGACCCCTGCAACCACAACTAGGTGAGTACACACACCAGGCTAAGTATCTAAGCGACAAGTGCCTTTGACAAATGGTAACACACACACGCACACACACACACACGCACACACGCGCGCGCGCGCACACACACACACACGGCGAGTACCTGAGGTATGGAAGACAGCAAATGTAATCCCAACTTTTAAAGAAAGGAGACAGACACGAAGCATTAAACTACAGACCAGAGTCACTAACATGTATAGTACGCAAAGTAATGTAGAAGATTATCAGAAGACTGGTGGAGCACCTAGAAAGGCACGAGCTTAAGAACGACAACCAGCACGAGTTCAGGGATGGGAAATCCTGTGTCACAAACTATGAGAGGGTGACAGCAGTAAGACAAGAGAGAGAGAGGGTGGGTAGACTGCATTTTCTTGGACTGTAAAGAGGCGTTTGACACAGTTCCACACAAGAGATTAGTACAAAAGTTGGAGGACCGGGCAGGTATAACAGGGAAGGCACTACAATGAATCAGGGAATACCTGTGAGAAAGACAGTGAGTCATAGTACATAGGTGTCAAACTGGGCGCCTGTAACGAGCAGGGTTCCACAGAAGTCAGTCCTAGGACCAGTGCTGTTTCTGGTATTGTGAACGACATGACGGAAGGAATAGATTCCGAAGTGTCACTGTTTGCAGATGTGAAGTTGATGAAAAGAATTCAATCGGACGAGGACCAGACAGAACTACCAAGGGATCTGGACAGGCTGCAGGCCTGGTCCAGAAACTGGCTCCTGGAGTTCAACCCCACCAAGTTAAAAGCCATGAAGATTGGAGAAGGGCAAAGAAGACCACAGGCGGAGTACAGTCTAGGGGGCCAGAAACTACAAACCTCACTCAAAGAAAAGGATCTTGGGGTGAGTATAACACCGAGCACATCTCCTGAGGCTCACATCAAGCAAACCTAATAACAGCATTCCGACATCTAAATAAGGAATCGTTCAAGACCCTGTACACTATGTACGTTAGGCCCATATTGGAGTATGCAGCACCAGTTTGGAACCCACACCTAGCCAAGCACGTAAGGAAACTAGAGAAAGTGCAAAGGTTTACAACAAGACTAGTCCCAGAGCTAAGGGGTATGTCTTACGAGGGGAGGTTAAGGGAAATCGACCTGACGACACTGGAAGACAGGAGAGATAGGGGAAATATGATAATAACCTGGAGTTATATAACCTGGAGAAGGTTTCGAGGGCCAACGTCCCCGCGGCCCGGTCTGAGACCAGGCCTCATGGTGGATCAGGGTCTGATCAACCCAGGCTGTTACTGCTGGCCTCACGCAAGCTGACGTACGAACCACAGATCGGTTGATCAGGTACTGACTTTAGGTGCCTGTCGAGTGCCTTCTTGAAGACAGCCAGGGGTCTATTGGTAATCCCCCTTATGTATGCGGGGAGGCAATCGAACAGTCTTGGGCCCCGGACACTTGTTGTGTTGTCTCTTAGTGTCCTCGTGGCGCCCCTGCTTTTCATCGGGGGAATGTTGCATCTCCTGCCGAGTCTTTTGCTTTCATAGGGAGTGATTTTCGTGTGTAGGTTTGGTACCAATCCCTCCAGGACCTTTCAAGTGTATATTATCATGCATCTCTCTCGCCTGCGTTCGAGGGAATACAGATTAAGAACCTTCAACTGTTCCCAGTAGTTTAGGTGCCTTTTCGTACTTATGTGTGCCGTGAAAGTTCTTTGTACACTCTCCAGGTCTGCATTGTCGCCAGCCTTGAAGGGGGCCGTTAGTGTACAGGCATATAAAATACTGAGAGGAATCGACAAGGTTGACAGAGATAGGATGTTCCAGAGATGGGACACAGCAACAAGGGGTCACAGTTGGAAGTTGAAGACTCAGATGAATCACAGGGATATTAGGAAATATTTCTTCAGTCACATTGTTGTCAGGGAGTTGAATAGTCTGGAAAATGATGTAATGGAGGCAGGATCCATACACAGCTTTAAGAAGAGGTATAATAAACCTCATGGAGCAGGAACAGTGACCTAGTAGCGACCAGTGAAGAGGCGGGGCCAGCAGTTGTGACTCGACCCCCTGCAACCACAACTTGGTGAGTACGCACGACACAAACATAAGCAATACGCAAAACACCAATGATTTAGAAAAACTGATTACACCCATTTCATCAATACACATTAACAAATATACAACAACACACACTTCAATACACAAAACACAGTTCATCAATACACAAAGCAAAGACATTTCATCAGTACATGGAATACACTTCAACAACATGCAAAAAAACACCTCAACAACAGAACACACACTTCAACAATACAAAAACCACTTCAATACAAGACATACACTTCAACAATACACAATATACAAACATTTTGTTTTTATACTTTGTTTCGACACGCTCCTTATGGTAATGACGCTTCTGAAATATGCAATGATGAAGTTAATGACTGTGTATTCAAGTTCTTGGCGGAAAAAAAAACCGGTTACTAGGCAAAGTGGCACACGGAATGGAGGGAGCGGGGTGATGGGGGAGAGTGAGGTGATGGGGGAGTGTGGGGGAATGGGGGAGTGTGGAGTGATGAGGCAGCGTGGTTAGGATGGAGAATGTAGGATGATAAGGGAAGCATGGAGTGATGGGGGAGTGAGGTAATAGGAGTGAAGGGTGATGGGAAGTGTGCGGATGACGAGAGTGGGTTGACATGGCAACAAAGGTAATAGAGTTGATAGATAGCGAGCGAGAGAGAGAGAGAGAGAGAGAGAGAGAGAGAGAGAGAGAGAGAGAGAGAGAGAGAGAGACAGACAGACAGACAGAGAGAGAGAGAGAGAGAGAGAGAGAGAGAGAGAGAGAGAGAGAGAGAGAGAGAGAGAGAGAGAGAGAGAGAGAGAGAGAGAGAGAGAGAGAGAGACAGACAGACAGGACAGAGAGCGGGAGGGAGGAGGGAGGGAGGTAGTGAGGGAGGGAGGAGGGAGGGAGGGAGGGAGGGAGGGAGGGAGGGAGGGAGGGAGGGAGGGAGGGAGGGAGGAGGGAGGGAGGGGAGGGGGAGGGAGGAGGGAGGGAGGAGGAGGAGAGGGGGAGGGGGGAGGAGAGGGGGGAGGGAGGGAGGAGGGGAGGTGGGTGGGAGGAGGAGGGAGGGAGGGAGGGAGGGAAAACACTTCCTGTTTTATGAATTTTATCAACAGTTCAACTCCGAATTATTTATGAAGTCTATTGTCCTCTGGTACGTGGAGTGAATTTTACGCGCGCTCTCGCGCGCGTGTGCGTGTGTGTACTCACTCACCTACTCACCTGTGTGTGTGTGTGTGTGTGTGTGTGTGTGTGTGTGTGTGTGTGTGTGTGTGTGTGTGTGTGTGTGTGTGTGTGTGTGTGTGTGTAAAGACTAGCCCCCCTCCCACACACGCAGGATGGCAAAGGAAGAACACAATGGAATGAGGAGAGAGACAGAAAAGGTGTAAAACATAGTACAATTGAATTTAAATTAAACATCCACATTAAGGTTGGACCCAAAGACCAAAGATTGAAGAGAATGTAAACAAAAGTGGTAAAAAAAACACTTCTGGCTAGGAAGCCTTTTATTAATACAAGATTTCGAACACTGGAAGCTATATCAAGTATAAGGAATATGTAAAAAAGTGATATAACAAGCATATGGGGGATATCAGGCGCTGATGGGACGGGTCAGGTCACGTGGAGATAAGGTCAATGGGTCAGGACTCAGTATTTTGAGTATGATGATCAAAGATATTCCGTTCAAGAGATTTAGACAATGTGAATTCTCTATTATATTTTATAGCTGATAAGGTGGATGGTGACAGCCTCAACATACCTGCTGAATTTCAACCACAAAGAATTTCTTCGACCTTGTAGTACCGTGTTTCACAATTAACATATTCTCCTATGAAGATCTCACATACATAAATTCGGTATATGAATAGGTTCCCACTTAGTGTGGTCTTCGCTACCACTTAGTGACGAGAAAGGGGGCCGATTTACGGACTGCATTCCCCGCCACGTCTCGTAGCAGAGATATGGTGACGCTGTCTTGGTCATCTTAGACACCTCAACCTTAGTAACTTCAGAGACCAACTCAACCAAGCTGAGCCTTTAATTTACTTTGGAAATAGAGCAGGACGACACTATTCTCTTTTTGGACATCCTCCCCGTCAAGAGTGGCAATTGTTTCAAATGTTAAGTTTACAGAAAGCCTACAAGGATAACCTGATTCATCTCTTCTAGCACAATCTCGGAACTAAAAGATATAATTAAAGCCTTTCTTATGTGCCCTTTGGATCTATAGCCCTGAATTCCAACTTGTTGAACAAATATGTATCGAAAAATTTTCCACCGTCCTTAGATTTCCTCTTCATATTATCCACTCCTAAAACAAAATCTCTTTAATATTCTCTCCAAATCATGAGAAGGCAACCATAAAGCGAGCATTAGTACTTCTACTTCCCACTAAGGCAGTAGCCATAACCCTTTTCCCAGATAGCCAACATAAGCATCATTATATTCTCCACCAAAACAATCAATCAGTTCACGAACATCTACCACCCTGCATGGCTGTGATCGCTTTTAGGTAACCGAGACAGACTGGGATTTAGTAAGTAGGCTTTATGGGCACTAATATGCATGCAGAATGCATTGCACATGTAATGCATACATGGTGCACCGCAGCACACATCAAGGACTGGAAACTAATGAAAGTTGTTTACAAAGGAAACAAAGACTAAACGCAAACGTCTCTAGTCTGCCACCGTGCACTTTGAAGACTTTGAAGAGGCAATAAATGACATATCTATGCACTCTGCCCCAGGCCCAGACTCATGGAACTCCGTGCTCATCGAGAATTGCAAGAAGCCCCTGTCGCGTGTCTTCAGCATCTTACGGAGAGGGAGCATGGACACAGGGGTCATCCCACACACTAAAGACAACAGACATTGCCCCACTCCACAAAGGTGGCAGTAAAGCAATTGCAAAGAACTACAGACCGATAGCACTAACATCCCATATCATAAAAATCTTTGAGAGGATTCTAAGAAGCAAGATCGCCATCCACCTAGATACCCATCAATTGCACAACCCAGGGCAACACGAGTTTAAAGCAGGTCGCTCCTGCCTGTCCCACTTACTGGACCACTATCACAAGGCCCTGGATGCTGTAGAGGATAAACTAAATACAATTGTATACACAGACTTTGCAGAAGCTTTCGACAAGTGTGACAATGGTGCAATAGCACACAAAATGCGTGATAAAGGAGTAACAGGAAAAGATGGTAGATGGATCTATAACTTCCTGACAAATAGAACACAAAGAGTATTATTAAACAGAGTAAAGTCCCAGGCAGCCACGGTAAAAAGCTTTATTCCACAAGGCACAGTACTCACTCCCATTATATTCCTCATCCTCATTTCCGACACATACAAAGATGTAAGCCATAGCTCTGTCTTCCTTTGCGGATGACACCTGGATTACCATGGAAGTGACCTCCATCGAAGACACCGCGAGACTCCAAGCGAACATGATTCTCTTCAAATCGCTTGTGCTCTCTAGGCTGGAATTCTGTACACTAACGGACCCCTCCAAGGCTGGCGACAATGCAGAACTGGAGAGTATACAAAGAACTTTCACGGCACACACAAGTACGATAAGGCACCTAAATTACTGGGAACGATTGAAGGTCCTTGATCTGTATTCCCTGGAACGCAGGCGAGATGCATGATAATATATACTTGGAAGGTTCTGGAGGGATTGGTGCCAAACCTGCACACGAAAATCACTACCTATGAAAGCAAAAGACTCGGCAGGAGATGCAACATTCCCCCGATGAAATGCAAGGGCGCCACGAGTACATTGAGAGACACCACAATAAGTGTACGGGGTCCAAGACTGTTCAACTACCTCCCAGCATACATAAGGGGGATTACCAACAGACCCTTGGCACTGGACAGGCACCTGAAGTCAGTACCTGACCAACCGGGCTGTGGTTCGTACGTCAGCTTGCGTGCGGCCAGCAGTAACAGCATAGCTGATCAGACCATGATACACCATGAAGCCTGGTCTCAGACCGAGCCGCGGGGGTGTTAACCCATGAAACCCTATCCAGGTAAACCTCACCAACACCATAGAAGAAAATAAAACCTATACTATGACCAAACTCTTCGCCCTCACCTCTGCCTGGCTTCACTTGTAATGGTATCTGACCTAAAATAGGAGCATCTTACCACCCCATCATAAATAAATGAAGAAATAAATACATAAATAAAACACAAATTAAGACTGAAATTAGTTCTGAGCTTACCACAGTCACGTTATGTCTTCGCATCATGAAACATGCTTAGGTACTTGATGTATGCAGGATTGATTGCCCAGTGGTTAGAACGTCGTGATTTTTAACTTCCTTCCCACGAGTCGGGCTAAAATAACACGGAATTGATCCCCGGCTAGCCGCAGTTTGTGTGTATAATTATATATATATATATATATTTATTTTTTTTTTATTATCACACTGGCCGATTCCCACCAAGGCAGGGTGGCCCGAAAAA
>NC_091332.1:15204017-15209017 GCF_038502225.1 Cherax quadricarinatus | reverse complement strand
TCAGGCTTAATTCGGGGAACTGGAGCACAGATCCAATTCCCTAAATCAAGAGCCCCTCACCAACATCAAGGAACCTTCCTTGAGGGGCCTCCAACAGGCAACAACACATCATATTACAAAAACCACTTGCCTCCACTTACGCCTAACACGCAAGCCTGTTGGATGTCCAAGCCCCTAGCACTAAAAACCTTCTTTGCCCCCCTTCCTCCAACCTTTTTTTGGGACAACCCCTATCCCCGATTTATATACCCTCCTTGTCGTTCTATTTTGCTCCATCCTTTCAATATGTCTAGACCACTTCAACAACCCCTTTCCGCTCTTGTAATAATACTTTTGGTAACACCACACCACGTAATCTGTAAGTTGTGAATTCTCTACATCATATTCACACCACATATTGCCTCCAACCGCCAGTCCACCGCAACGTTCACAACTCAAACAGTAATGGTACGACTATACTCAGGTACGTTTCTACATTTATTGGGCTAAAACTTGAATATTTAGCTGTTGTGAGATGTTCACACCATAATAATGTGGAGAAGTTTGCAAAGATAAAAAAAAAAGCTAGAGAATGACTACCAGAGTTGGAAAAATAGGACTTATAATGAGAGGAGGAAATCAGCAGACATGATAACCATGTATACGGTAACAAAGAGGATATATAAGAATAGCTACAGAAGACTTTCTTAATGTCTGCAACAGGGACAAGAAGAACCCACAGTTGTTAAGTGAGAAGGGTGAGCCAAAAGAATCAAAGAACAAATTTCTTCGCAGAGTAGTTGACCAATATCATGAATTAAAATTAGAAATTGCAAAAAAATATATGAAGAAAAATTACCAAAGCTTGAACACTATGAGCGTAGCTCTCCTGCTGTGGCTACAAATAGGAAATTATACACACACACACACCCTTGGTGTGATGTAACAGTATATTAAATAGTTAAATATGCAGAGCCCAAAGAATAAGGCGGGCATTTTTTATTTTAATGGCATGTATAAACATGAGTGTGTTATGATCTGAGCATACCCCCAGGTGCACCTCAAAATGCTCAAGAGATAATAATACCAAGGGAAGTGCCTCTTGTTCCAATCTAAGTCGATGTAATTTTTCTGATGCCTTTTCAGTTTAGCAGAATAAAGCATACCGTATGCCGTACATACTCCGCTGATTTCTGGAGGAGCATAGTACCAATTCCCACCCTACTGCAGTATTGGAACTGTAGAAAGTAAACCATGTCAAACATTTGAAAGTTCTCCTTCAAGTCTTCTCTCAAACAGACATACATTTTGGCCATGTTAGCAAAATTAAAGAATGAACTACAAGTGAAAAAACAGGCAAAAACGTAGGTAACACTGCTTTTCCTCCCCCAAAAAACACATTACAGTTTTTCTATTAGTAGGCCCCAAAATATTATTAATCATTTCTGCCTTTGCTGTGACACTTTCCCTTGCCAGATGACATGGCCCAGGAAAATCACTCTTGTATGCCCAGTCTCACTTTGCGAATTTAACTCTGAAGTCGCATTGACAGTTTTATGAACAGTCTCCAATGGCAACAAACGTTGGTGCCATGTATCAGGTAAGTTTTACACCCCGAATGCTGTGACTTTATACAAGTCCCCCTGTATATTAAAAGCAAAGATTCCTTTCACCCTACCTATCTAAAGTACCTGATAGCACCCTTTCAACAGATCCAGGTTAGACATACTTCTTATTTCTCACCATGTCAATGATGTCTACACTGGGTAATGGACATCTATCCAGCTTAGTGACAGCAATGATTCTGTAGTAGTCTGTGCGTGTGCGCTTTGTGCCATCTGATGTAAAGACGAAAGAAAACAGGGAGAGGCCCATGGATTATTTAATTTTATGAAACTTTTCTCCAACAGAAAGCACACCTACGTCTGTATTATACTGATTTTAGCCATGTTGCCACAGAGTGGTTGCTGCTTTATTGGAACAGTATTATTTATATCCACATCATGAAAACCTAACATGGACAACCGAAGCACATCCCCAAATATACGATGAAAACCATCAGTTAATTTTAACATTCGACTGGATTTCCTAGTGAGATCAAGCACCATTCAGTCTGGATTGCATAGAATCTCTCTTATTCAAACAGACGTCAACACCACGAGACGTGTGGACTTCTCTTCGTAATCAGTCTACTGGGTTCAGGACAAACAAGCAGTAAGAGAATTACACTTAAGTTAGTTAATGGGGTATATATGCTTGAAACGTAGTTTTTAAAGCAAGTACATTATAACTGATTTAATTTGGCTTCGTCTTGATCTCAGACGGAACTGCAATAACCTGCACTGTATTTTCCGTCACCAGTTACAAAATAAAGGCTAAGTCGCCTGCCAAAAAAGAACGTAGAACGGCTGGCTTACAAACTTTTGTTAATCTTCAATCTAATCCTACATGCCGGATGCTAAGTACTGACACCACTGGTCCATCACCCGTTGCACTATTCTCAAGCTTTGCCACAGCCAGATCATGAACGTGACAAAGTTTATACTGATATTTTGGGATATCGTTCGAGGGACCCTCAATACTTTCATTGCCAACCCAGCCCTTCATGCGAGAATTAATGGCCCTCTCACCCAATAGCTCAAAAGAACTGTGACCTAACAATTCTTGCACACTTTCTCGAAACAGTGGACAACGATGTTGAAATGCTGTTCGCTTTCTCGGTGATATGGTTGCCCTTTTCATGTAAAACTTTATTGATAGGAATATCTCTGATATGACAAGGGCCAGCGGTTTGGCACATAGGTAGCATCAGCATGGAAGGTTCCAAGGAACCATGTAGCATTCCAACTTAGTCTAGTGCATCTTTTGCAGAACTAGATAGACCGACACTCCAACTATTTCACTCACGTCATTCTCTCCTACAAGTATGTATATGCGTGCAATTTGTATCTTCTCTATGAATTCTTAAATATCTTAATAGATCGAAACGGTATCCCAATAAAAGCGCTTAATGAAAATATGTTCTTCACTTCAGAGAGACCTAAACAATCAAATGCAACATTTAGAGAGACCTAGGCAACCTAGTTCAGCTGAATAGAAGCGCGGAAAGTGAGTTTATGTAGAACCAGCGAACTAATGTTTTAGTGTAATATCAAACAAGGATGTAAAATATTAGGAAAACGGATGCGGCCACTGCACAACTTCTAGCTCTCGGTAAAAAAAAAAAAAGAATTAATGGAATGTTATATTTTATAGCTCGGGAGAAGTAGTAAGGCACCTGGTGGACACCAAACCAATATTATAGACGACCCACGAAATCGTAATGACACGATTGCAAAGAAATCATACCACTGCTGGGGATTAAACTAGCGGTTAGAGTAGTAAAACTCCAGACCGAGTCGTTACCCACTGGGCCAGCTGGCTATAATAAGATTTATCCAACTAGGTATATTTATACACCACAGGAAGGTTAGCATACGCACCACTGTGACCACAAATGCAAGATTTTACTGACTAATTCTCGCCAGCGTGGCCCTGACGAACTACTGTAGCCAGCTGGCCCAGTGGCTAACGGGTCGGTCTGGAGTTTTACGACTAACCGCGAATCCAAGCCCCACCCGTAGCATGGTTTGATTATAGATGACCATTCGCACTAGGTAGAGCTTCATCAGGTAATTATCTGATAAAGTTCAAGAATTGAGACACTTATGCAACATATGGGAATCTTTATTGAAGAAACGTTTCGCCACACAGTAGCTTCTTCAGTCTTATACAAAGCAGGAAGGTATAAGGAGGAGGAGTTTGAGGTAATCAGTCCCTCAGCCTGGAGTCGATATGTTCAGTCCATCAATCTTGTAGAAAGTACAGCACAGGGCCGTAGCAGTGGCTTGTATACTGTAGTCAGGTGAGGCGAAGCAGGAGGCGGGGTCATAGTGGCACCATCCACTAGTCTAAGTAGGTCTTCGTCCAAAGATTGGACAAGTTTTGAAGAATTATTTGTATCAAGATCCCATGATGATGCTTCGCCTCACCTGACTACAGTATACAAGCCACTGCTACGGCCGTGCTGTACTTTCTACAAGATTGATGGACTGAACACATCGACTCCAGGCTGAGGGACTGATTACCTCAAACTCCTCCTCCTTATACCTTCCTGCTTTGAAGGAGATTGATGAAGCCACTGTGTGGCGAAACGTTTCTTCAATAAAGATTCCCATATGTTGCATAAGCGTCTCTTTTCTTCAACTTGTCGGTTTTCAAGCCATTCATCATATCTGATAAAGCTCTACACAGCTCAATTTCGTTTATCTAAGTTTGGTATAAATAAAGTCAGTTTGGTCTTCTATACACATTACACAAGCAGGTGAGCTTGTTATCTGTCGCGCACCTGACAATTCTGTATATTTTGATAGGGTTTTGACCCTATAGTCTGTGGCACCTGTGTTATATTCAAGAGCTTAGGACGATTCTCTCACAGGTGTTATCTACACTTTGTTATACAACTCCTGATTGTGTTGTCAGAAGTTGTACAGAAAAACTAGTGGTAAAAAATACATGCAGGTAACATTAATATTAATGTAAATAAGAATAAATATTAACAGCAGAACAAACAACAGCACCCCTATCGGCAGTAGCTGAAGCAGTATTACTACAACAACAACCTGCAGCAACAGTACCGTTAATTAACTCGTCCACAATTAGTAGAAGCAAAATTACTAACAGAAGGCACAATCAGCAGTACGAACTGCAATAATACCAGTGCTCTCAGAAACGGTATGAACGGAGGCGGCGGCGGCGGCGGCAGCGGCAGCGGCAGCGGCAGCAGCAGCAGCAGCAGCAGCAGCAGCAGCAGCAGCAGCAGCAGCAGCAGCAGCAGCAGCAGCAGCGGCGGCGGCGGCAGCAGCATCAGTAGCATCAGCATCAGCACTAGCACCACCAGCTACAGCACCATTCAGGAGATGAGTAAAGAACTACCACTACGCTGTATGAACTAGACACCTGTGCAATAATAAAAGCTTCTT
>NC_091332.1:15171517-15199017 GCF_038502225.1 Cherax quadricarinatus | reverse complement strand
CGAAGCCTGCTGACTGAGCTCTCTGTATATATAGCGGGTTGGCGTTCTAAAGAAATGAAATCGTTAAAATCTGCCCATTCATGAACTGTGTCCTATGTAAAGAGCGTATGCTTGTCAACGAAGCACGCAAAGGCAGAGTATCGCCCGCTGCCAAACGTAGATCTCTAGTTTATTTAATTTAGAAACTTGTGATTAACACTTCGTTAGTTTTGGATCATTTAAGTTAAATCAAGCAAACCTGAAAAATTTTATGCTTAAATTTCTGTTTACAGCGTTCAAAAAAAAAAAAAAGGACATATGTAAGTGCATTAGGAAACGAACGGTGTCTTATGAGAACCATTTGCTCAGTGAAACTTTTTTACATTTTTAAATTTCCATGCTAATAATTATTATCCTACCTCACCTCATCTACAAGCTAAGACATGTTATCCTACCAAGGCTCATCTACAAACTGTTATTCTACCTGAGCTCATCTACAAACTGTTATCCTACCTGAGCTCATCTACAAACTATCTTACCTTAGCTCACCTACAAACTGTAATCCTACCGGAGCTCATCTACAAACTGTTATCCTACCTGAGCTCATCTACAAACTGTTATCCTACCTGAGCTCATCTACAAACTGTTATCCTACCTGAGCTCATCTACAAACTTTAATCCTACATCACCTCATCTACAAGCTAACAGCTGTTAACCTACCAAGGCTCATCTACAAGCTAACAGCTGTTATCCTAACTCAGCTAATTTCAAGCCGTCTTGCCAAAGATATGTCACCACCTCCAGTGATGCCACACATAAGAGTCATCTAACACCAGGTACCTATTTACTGCTATGTAACAGGGGCAGCACGTGCTAAGAGAATTAATTGTCAATACGTCTTATCGCACCTGAAAATCAAATCCTGGTCCCTTTCGGTTCTGAGCTGCGAGTTCCACCAATCAGCTACAGGTTCTGCATTCTGTCGACAGGCTGAGAGGGGCTAGTCAAACTTGTCCGATTCACCACACGTTGATGAGTTCCTTCCTAGATCAGGCTGATAATTTTCAACACTAACCCATCCTATTTGATGGCATATAACAGAAACATAGCCAGCTTTTATTCCTACTACGTAACTATCATACAGAATGTGTAGCAGCACAATGCCGGTGTGTCCAATTTTACTAAAACAAAAAAAGTGAGTGACCCGTCAAACTTGTCCGATTTCCCTTGAGATTATTCGTTCGTAGCGATTTCAAGACGTTGCCTTACATAGGCTTGTGGAATGAGCTATTGTAAATATAACTTTTTTGTTGTTGCTCTTGATGGTTGGGCTTGATTATATAATGTGATGTTCTGGTGTGTGCGCGCGTGTGCGTGCGTGCATGTGTGTTACCATTTTGTCCTAGGCACATGTCGATTAGACACTAGGCCTGTTGTATATGAGTGCGCGTGCGTGTGTCGTTGTGTGTGTCGTTGTGTGTGTGTCGTTGTGTGTGTGTGGTGTGTGTCGTTGTGTGTGTGTCGTGTGTGTCGTGTGTGTGTGTGTCTGTGTGTGTGTGTGTGTGTGTGTGTGTGTGTGTGTGTGTGTGTGTGTGTGTGTGTGTGTGTGTCGTTGTGTGTGTCGTTGTGTGTCGTTGTGTGTGTCGTTGTGTGTGTAGTGTGTGTGTAGTGTGTGTGTAGTGTGTGTGTAGTGTGTGTGTAGTGTGTGTCGTTGTGTGTGTCGTTGTGTGTGTCGTTGTGTGTGTCGTTGCGTGTGTCGTTGTGTGTGTCGTTGTGTGTGTCGTTGTGTGTGTCGTTGTGTGTGTCGTTGTGTGTGTCGTTGTGTGTGTCGTTGTGTGTGTCGTTGTGTGTGTCGTTGTGTGTCGTTGTGTGTCGTTGTGTGTGTCGTTGTGTGTATGCGTGTGTGTGTGTGTGTGTGTGTGTGTGTGTGTGTGTGTGTGTGTGTGTGTGTGTGTGTGTGTGTGTGTGTGTGTGTGTGTGTGTGTGTGTGTATGTGTGTGTTTAATATAATGTCCGATGCATATTAGGGAGAGTGACGTGTTGTGACGTGTCCTCAGAGATCCTGCTGACGTTAACATTCAACGTCAACCTCAACGCTACTGAATATTTACTTTAAACACACCGTACATGGGAACACCACAAATTCTTTTTGATCTCAATGTTCCTCACAGACTGCATAATGTATCCTAGCCGAGCAGACAGCATGATCAATGTAATAAATCTTGAATATATCATCTCGTGTCACCCAGTATACATTGGCAAATAAAAAAAAAGATCAAACTCTGCGAGTTGTGTTTAATGACTGAGGACCATAAGCTGAGGCCGACTACTGGACCGGAAAGTTGTAATATACATATGGATATGTGAAGGAGCTGACCGGTCCTGCAGGTGGGCTGAGGTACTAGCATATCGCACCAATATAAAAAAGGAGATAAAAACAAGGTAAAATACATAGGCTTATTAATAGGACCCTGTGGATGGCGCGTCTCCTCTTATTCCTCCTGTTTCTCATTTTATTCCGCGTCATCTTTCTCTGCTTCTCATCCTCTTTTTTCCCCCTCTCCTATTCCCCTTACCCCTCTTTTACCATTAGAATTACCTCTTCCTCCTCAAGGGCCTTCGCTGCCTATTCCCAAAACTTTAGTCTCCTGGCCACGGAAGATAATCCTCTATCTCCAAGGAGAAAATTTCGTAACAGCATTTTATATTCTCTCGTAAAGCTGCATCCCAGTCTGGCTTTCAGCCGACAACAGAATAGTTCAAGATTCACAAAAGCTTGTTCATACCAACATAATCACAGGGCAGAGGTCAGCAAACAACTCAAACATTCCGAAGGAAAGCAGAAAAAAATTATTTTACGTATGAAAAACAATAAAGGTTCTTTACCCGCAATTTTATGGACAAAAGTATTCTTGACTGGTGGTGTACAGGTAACGTGGAGCTTCAATGAAGCTCGTGCAGTCGATATAATTTATATCTAGGAAACGAACGTTAAAGTTAATGAACTATAAAAATAGTAGTAGTAGCATCAGTAATATTTAGCAGGATGTCTCACGTTGCAGTATGACAATAGAATTTTAACACTATCAAGCATTAAGATGTCAACCTCGTTACCAAAGCAGGTGTGAACGTCAGATAACATTCTTATACTCCACTTCGTGTGTGTGCGAGCACACATGCATGAGTGCGGGCGGGCACAAGTGTGCGCGCGCACAACATTCCTCAGGAAGTGTGCAAATGTTCAAGTCATTGTATGAGTGTGGAGGTGGAGACTAAGCATGAATGTTGATCAAGCGAGGCTCTCTCTGCCCAATGTCCTCTTTAATGCTTCATCTGTCAGTGTCAACCACGCACAGTAGCGGGGTACGGGATGGGGGCTCCTGGAGGGAGGGAGGGGTGAGGAGAGGTTATCTGGAGCGTGAGGTTGGGGTGAAGAGAGGTTATATGGGGCGTGAGGTGGGGGGCGAGGGAGAAAATGGGATGCTGGGACAGATATAGTGAGAATAGCTTACTTGTTGATTGTTCCGTGGGTCATCGTCCCCGCTGCCCGGTTCCAGACCACGCCTTCTGGTTATCGATCTGGTCGTTTAAGCTGTTGGTGCTTGCTGAACACCAGCCTGCGTGCAACAACAACCTGTCTGATCAGGAATTTCTTTCAGGAGCTCGCTAATTTTCATTTTGACAACAATTACGATTATACCGGTAATTACTCTTAAATATGAGAGTACTGTTATGACCCGCAGGGGTCATACAGCACCTTGATAGAAGGTTCAATTCCTTAAATCATGTAGTAGTTGTGGCACTTAAAGAGCACTTTGACCCCGTAGGTCACTCAGCGCTTATAAAAAATATACAACACAATAAAAACAAGGATAAAATTAGTAAATAACAAATGCATCTCACATATAACACCAAAACTATTATTCCCCGGATCAAGAGCCACTCATTAGCATCAAAGATCCTCCCTCGAGGGGAATGGAAGGATATCACAAAGTTTTACTGGAGTTTTGAGTAACTCTTCGTGTACTTATTATACTCCTCCTCACTGGAGGTATTCCATACTATCTACTGTGTCCTCCGCTCTAATGAGCGGGAGACAAGTAGATGGAGCCAGTACCTCCAACGTCTTCCATGTGTAAATTATTTTACATCTTACTTGTCTGTATTCCAGGAGGAACACTTTCGTGGATTTTAGGGATTCTCAATAATTTATTGATTTAATTATTTGAGCATTAAAATTATTTTGTACATTTTCTTGGTTTGCAATTCTGTTTTCCTTAAACGACTCTTTTAGTGTACAGTATTAAGTACAAATGCCTACAAGAGCATGATTGTTGTCCTGGTCTCTTTTTATAATGTTCTCGCTATTCAGCCTAAAATTTTCGTTGCAATTCGGATAACAACACTGGGTTTCTTGATTGTAAGATTTTCTAATATGGTTACTCCTAGATCCTGGACATTCCTCTCTCGCTATATCGTCTGGTTTGATTGCATTCTGAGCTCAACTTTTGATTTTATTTCATCCATTTCTCCAGGAGAAAGTTACATTTTTCTGGTGGGTCACTAATACAATTGATTTGCCTTTTTTCTCCAGATGAATATCTCGTACAAATTCTTGTATCGTCAATGAATATTACAGTGCTATTATGATTTGCGTGTTCCTGTATTTCAATAGTGAGGAGAGAGAATAGAGACTTCAAAAAAACTGCTTTATTTGGTCGACTATTACAGTGTATTAAACTGATTAATGAGTTCAAGATTCAGTTTGCCACTTTTCCCGTGATTCCCTCATTGCATTCATCTTGTGAACGCTTACACAATAATCCCACACTTATCGAAGTCCTTGGCTAAGTCCCCGGTTCGCTTATTTTTATTTAGTGCGTAGAAAATTATTTATAAGTGCTTGGCAGCTGCGAGAGGCAAAGGCGGAAATGTTCTAAACCTACGTTGTCCTGGGCAGTTTAAATGTTGCACACTTTTAATGATTTTTGAAAATAACTTATTGCAGCCTACTTTTGCGGCTCCTTCAATATTTTATTCTATCACTACCACTGCTGTTTTTATTGTTGGTGTTAGTGATGATACTATTGTTAATGCTGCAAATGTTGATGATGTCGCGCTTTTTGTTGATGCTGTTATTGTTGTTGCTGCTATATCCATCACGTCTAATGTGAACGTTTAAAAAAACAATGTACATAGGCAAGTTTATATGTTCAGTACTAAGTCTTGGGATCCTCTGCATGGAGACTGACCTTTGAGGGTCCGAAAACCAAGTTGTAATCGTAAATATGAAACGTTCAAGAGGGCATGTCACCACTTGGGGAGTGTTTGGTTGAAAAAAAAAACATTATTTTTTATAATGAATAAGAAGTCACAATACAGTGGCTAGAACAATATACACGTAATCCGGACTTAGTTAACAAACTTATGACGACGTTTCAGTCCAACTTATTAATGGTCCAAGTCGGATCGAAACGTCATAAGTTTCAGTCTCTTAAGTGCAGATTATTTGTATATATATTTTCTAATAAAATTTTACAAAAAGGGAAGTATTTTTGTATGTCTTTCATTACTGCGCGATTATTTTTAAACCCTGTTATCTTCAAATTTAAGCTTTTAATAACTTTTTAAAAGTACTCAGTAGTTAATGAGGAGGTATGAACAATAATTCAGTCATGATGAAACATTTTTTTCTGGAAACCATCTTTTCAACTTTAAACTTTAATAACAAAAGTTTTTTTACACACACTAGTCCACTTACAGTGTTTAACAAAGTAATGCAGCGTTTTACTTTTTCACATTTTTTCGCCTTTTAATATTTTTTTTTTTTTGTATATTTTTCCCTAAATATAATTTAACCTTGCTATTATCATGTACAAACACGAAAATCACCTTTGCAGAAGTAAATTTTTCTATATTCCCGAAAAAGAATATATTTTAGCCAATCTTCACGAAACTTGTACACTAATATACTAGAATCACACTTAATATTCAATAAAAAAAATCCAGAAGACTTGGTTAAACATTAACGAACATATTACAGGCCAACTTGCTCCCTCAAGGCAGTGGTTATGAGGCTGACTTGCACATTCTGTACAGTGAAGGATACTGGTATGCTATTGCAGTTACCCAAGCCTCAAGCAGTTACGACAGAGAATCAATCACAATGAACCAGTGGCTTATCCTGCCTCTCAGTCATGAACATAGCAACTATATTATGGTGCCTCTCTAGCTTAGCGGACGGAAGATCGAGCCTCCACAACTTCCTCCGAGGCGGAGCGTGAAACATCCGATGCAAGATCACTTATGCAGTAATAACTGTAGCATTTACTTAACACTTTGATCGCGTAGGTCACTCGGCTCTCACAGCCATAAAAAAATATACAATGAACGATAAAATTAATCCATTAAGTAAGTGCAAGAATTATTTTAATCTGGTGCAATCTGATGCATTTTTTCAAGTGGGTCACTTGGTAGTTTAAAATTAGTGAAGGGCCGCACTGTAAAAAGCAGTCGAAGGCCCGCAAGTAGCTCTAGGGCCGCAGGTTGATGACTAGTGGATTAATCGGCCTTCCACTCCTTAGACTGCCCCAGTGAAGAATAAAGTCAAAATATCGTAGATTGAACATTTCACAAATAACCCACACTTTGGAGAGGAACCTTATGATAACGTTTTGGTCTGACCTGGATCATTGTCACAACGGAAACAATGGTACAAGACGGACCGAAACATCGTCATAAGATTATTCTCCAAACTGCAGGTTAGTGAAAATATTCCAGTGAAGTAAAAGCTGACTTAAATAATAATAAAAAAATGGTATTTCAAAATAGGATGATCTTTTTAATCTTGTTTTAATGAGATGCTGTAGTTGTACTTGCTTATGCTGCGATTTTTTGGTAATTCTATAACTTCTGTACTCGTTAATGATGGGATTTTTGCTCGTATAGTTATTCTTCCTCTCATATCACTTCTACTACCATTAGTACTAATATTACTACTACTCAGCCGTGAGGTTTCTGTATAACAACATGAGAATGCCTCTCTGGATCAGGTACAAACTTTCAACGATTGCGAAGCGTATTACTATTATATATCAAAAGCTCCTCATTAGCATCAAGGAACCTCCCTTGAGGGGCACGAACCGTGATCAAAGCGTCGCCCGTGGTAATTACGCGAGTAATTACATGATTAAAAATAAATTACATTTTCCCATTACAATTACTTGGTCAGAAAAAAACATATTACAATTACTTGATATCTTGTATCAAATTTTCTTCAATGTATTGCTAAATTACAACTGCAATTACTAAAAAATATAAATTACACTCAGCCTCAATTACAACTGCTCCGCACCCGGTGGCAGTTTAGTTTTCATTGCAGATTTCTGGTAGGAAGAGGATTTTATTCTGAGTTTTATATACCAAGAAATATATGTATATAGTCTAAGTTACTCTAAGCACATCACCCGGCTCATCTTATTTTATGACTGCAAATTTTTGAAGATTAACCAAATTTAAGGGACGATGATATTTGTGGCCTCGGCTACCAATATCATCGTTGGGACCTAGACAAATCTAGTTTGGGCAAGGGAAAAGATGCTTTTGGGGTTTGGATAATAAAGATGAAATGATCTTGAGGTTCAAAAAGGAGAGGATGATCATGAAGTTTGGAAGAGAGGATGACTGTGAGGTTCGGATAAGAGAGGATGACCGTGAGGTTCGGATAAGAGAGGATGACCGTAAGGTTCGGAAAAGAGAGGATGACCATGAGGTTCGGATAAGAGAGGATGACCGTGAGGTTCGGATAAGAGGGGATGACCGTGAGGTTCGGATCAGAGGATGACCGTGAGGTTCAGATAAGAGAGAATGACCGTGAGGTTCGGATAAGAGATGATGACCGTGAGGTTCGGATAAATGAGGATGACCGTGAGGTTCGGATAAAAGAGGATGACCGTGAGGTTCGGATAAGAGAGGATTACCGTAAGGTTCGGATAAGAGAGGATGACCGTGAGGTTCGAATAAGAGAGGATGACCGTGAAGTTCGGATAAGAGAGGATGACCTTGAGATTCGGATGAGAGAAGGTTGAAGGGAGCGGTGACAGGTAAGATGGCGTCCTGCCCAGTAACAATGGCCGGTCTTGTGATAATATTTACACATATTAGCACAAGGGTTATGGCCGGGTCCTCCTCGGCCCAGCCTCGCCACTAAAACCACCACCACAAACCTTTACCACCATCACTACCACCAACACCGCCACATCCACCATCGGGGGTTCAAGGACTAACTTCTGTTAAGACTGCTTTTTACTCGCTGATAAATAAAACATGTGGACACTTGGGTATCTTTATTGTCGAAACGTTTCGCCAGCACATCAGGCTCTTTTCTTTTTGTTTTTTTTTTTAAGTCGAATACGGGTGAATAAATTATTATAATAATCAAGGGGGAAGCGCTAAACCCGGAGGATTATACAGCGCCTGGGGGGAGGGATGTGGAAGGCATTCAGGCTTAATTCGGGGAACTGGAGCACAGATCCAATTCCCTAAATCAAGAGCCCCTCACCAACATCAAGGAACCTTCCTTGAGGGGACGGGTGAATAAAACACTGAAGACATTTGCACACGTGTCTTATTCATCAACTCGTCGGTATCACATACCATCAACAATATGATTTTTTTTTTTTACTATTCATCTAGACACACTGAATGGTAGGTCTATTATGAATGCTTCTTGGAATCTCTGCTGCTTTATACTGGGCAGCCTTTTACTAATTTAAGTGTCGATCAGACTATTTTTTCCAGTTCCCTAATTAGTGTCCTGTTAAAGACATTTTGACAGCTAAGGAACATGGAATCTACCTAATCTGAAACACACTTTAGTTATTTGAAACGAAGTATTATTTTTGGATATTTATTTCCTAACTCTTTCCTTTCCTGAAAAACAAATGCATTTACATTTTCCCAAAATATCCGGCAGCTTTCTCTCTCTCTCTCCCCAGTGGTGTATTACAGAACCTTGCTACCGGCTTGCACAGGATCATCTCGGAAGTTTTCTCTGGCACTCATTGAAGGGTTTTAATGTATCCCGTTAAAAATGTACGAAAGACTCGTATAAGGTACCTACGACATTTATTCAGATATTTCGACAACCATTGGCTTTACCGACTTGATAAAGCCACTGGGTGGTGAACGTCTCATTAATAAATGTCCTGGTTGCCCGTATGTTAATCTTACACGCGGATGCTTTTCACTTCTGTTAAAAGTCAAATTCAGTGTAGCGGATCACGACTTCTCTCTTAGCTCCAGTAACTGCCCTGGATCCATTATGAATGCTTCTTGGAATATCTGCTGCGGTCTCTGCATATTTCTCGATCTTCCTCTGTAAGCTACTCCGTTTTCATCAAGTTTGATCACCTGATCATTTAAAGGCAATGTCTTCCTAATACAGTTATGCAATAATATAGGCAGTTATTTTCTCTGGCTCTTGTGTTTCTTCACGCTTTCACTGCATCTATTCTTCTTCTGCTTTTTTTCCATACCTTGTGCTCTGAATTATTTAGGAGCATTCTTGTTTATGAGTGTTATTTCACATATTACTTATTATACAGAGCTCCTTGTATATATCATCCCCTGCTTTTGTATTACGAATCTGTTAGTGGCTTCTTTGCATTTTTTATTTGTCCATGAAGATTGCTCAACTGTATTCTAATTATAACATTGTTCTTATGTATGTCCTTCACTGCTTTGCTAGTCACTTGCTTTGTTACTTTTCCATTCTCTTGCTTTCACATCTGCATACTGAAATATCCGGGCACGGTGACTGATTACTTCTAGAGGTATTAATGTTTCTTTTTTGCCGTTTTCCCGCTGATTACCCAGTCAGACTAAGGTAACGAACACCAACTTCTAGACCAGGGGACTGACTGCGTCATCTATCCTCATATATTAAATTAATATGCGAGATATTCCTCATCTTCCCTCAATCTTGTTGAAGTTGTGTAAAAAATGCAATTTCTTTGACAGCGTTTACTAATGATGGCTTTGACATATCAACTACTAATTCTGATATAAAGTACACTGACATTATATCCACTAACTTAGCTCCCCATGTTCCTTCTCTTCTATTAAGGTATCATATCTCAATCTATTTTTGAGTGATTCAGTCTCATAGGATCCAAAATAGCGTTTTTACTTTTTGGGGGGATATTCAAGCCACCCCTAAGTATTTTGTTACGTCTCTCCTGGTTCTTCTGTCCTGTCATGTCGTCAGGTTCAGTTCTTTCAGTTTCTCATAGCTTTAAAACTAGCCTGTTGCATACCTTTGCGCTTTCTCTAGTTTATTATTATTTAGTAGGCATGGATGCCATGGATTATAGCATAATAGACCTGACATGTTTATGTTAAGGGTCGTGATGGACTCTTTGGTGATATTTCTGAATTATACTCTTACACTTGACAATCAAGCATTGGCTGCAGGGGTTATTCATCTTGTGTGTACCTCCAACGATATGCATAACACTATGCTCACCCCTTTTCTCCTTAAGTGAGGTTACCAGCTTCTTTCTCCCTAGCTTAAACTCAATTCTCTTTTTTTCTCTCTCCCTCTCTCTCTTGGTGAATAAGTGAATGAGTGTGTACTCACCTAATTGTGGTTGCAGGGGGTCGAGTCATAGCTCCTGTGTTAGTTACAATGTGTGTGGGGGAGAGGGGAGGGCATGCATGTATATGTGAGAATTTTTTTTAGTCTCAAACTTTCTCGTACTACTAATACTATTCCTAATTACTATTGCTTCCTGACCTCCATTGAAGTGACCGTGAATGAGAAACTATTGTTCTCACTATTGTCAAACCTTTTAGTAGCACGATTTTTTTTTACTTAGGGGGTTCATAATAGTGTTAAAATCAAATTATCCTTAGATAAATTATTGTTTGGAACTGATGCATTAAGGCTTGATTTATCAATACCTCATTTTACATAATAATCAATTTTAAACACTAGCTGTCGAACCAGTACTTTTGATAATCGCCTACATGACAGATCACAACACTGTCAGTATTACCAATTCTAACATCCGATGTGTGTTCATATACAAGAACATATCCTTCAAACCCTTCAGTATTTCTTCCACACACATTTTTCCTGATATGGTTTGCAAGCCAACGTGAGCGCACACATACATCCTCACACACTAAGCACACACACGCACACACTCGTACACTTCGAAATGTGGGTTAGTTTTTACTAATTATCTGTTGTGTTGTAGTATCTGGGTCAAACTTGGTTCATATATGTAGATGACATTGTCTTGATTTGTTCAAGACAAAATTTAGATATCTTCCTTGATACCTTAAGTGATTAGCTTTCTTCCGTCAAACTAAAAAATGAATAGGAAACCGAAGGTAAACTCACCTTCACTAATGATCGTAAATAAAACAAGTGCACCACTAGGACATTAACAAAATCATTTCGCTCACTGGAAACTTTGGATTGGCGAAGCTCCCAGTGAGCGAAACTTTTCCATAATAAATGTCCTGTTTCTGCTCTTGTGTCTTGTCTTGTCAGCCTGATTTGCATACTTGTCGGTAGTGATACCATCTTTGACCTTCCTTCATGTTCTCAACAACCGGCTAGATGAAAATGATAGGACAACAGTGCATAGAAAAGACACGCACTCGAGTGCATAAACACTATTTCTCGAGCCATCACAAACAAGAGGGCCGTAATACCGTCGATATTCCTAAGAGCTTATCGTTGTGTGCCAATTACAGATGATGAACTATCCAAAAATATGAAACATTTTCCGGAATGAACATTACCCACACTGGGTTATTTCGTAAGTTCATTCCACTGCCAGAAAACCATTTTACAGAGTTAAAATTTCCACACCTAAAACCAAAATAAAAATGCTTGGTGCCACTTTAAATGGGAAGTTGAATTATTTGTCACGGTACGGGCACTGACGTGGCATACAAATATAATACTAAGGCAATGACCATGTTGATAAGGTTATGTATTTGTTCCACTGCAAGCATTCTTCCAGAAAATGTTTCTGGCTGTAACGGGAAGAAGCTTCTAACAAGCATGTGTCTCAGTGCTAAAGGAATGTGAAAACTGGAAATGTTATTAGCGTTATATTGTCATGCATGCGATTGTTACCATAATATAAACTCCGTCAACTGGTGTTCGTATCAGACAATATAAAGTTATCCTGTTTACCTGGAGAGAGTTCCGGGGGTCAACGCCCCCGCGGCCCGGTCTGTGACCAGGCCTCCTTAGGTCAGTGTCCCAGGATGCGACCCACACCAGTCGACTAACACCCAGGTACCCATTTTACTGATGGGGAACATAGACAACAGGTGGAAAGAAACACGTCCAATGTTTCTACTCTGGCTGGGAATCGAACCCAGGCCCTCACCGTGTGAAGCGAGAGCGTTAACCACCAGGCCACCAGAGCCTGTGATTCTATATTTACTGAAAATCGACGTTCGTAAAATACAAATTTATTTCATGTGGGTTAAGCGCTGACAAACCTTCAAAGTGATTCATTACAGTGTTCTACAACTGTAAAAAAAAAAAACACTTCTTGTTACATATACAGCCTTAGGTATTGTACCACTGTTTAGCTGGCAATTCGTCTTGCTTCTCAAACAACTGTTCTTGTTTGAAAGAGAAAGATAAAAAGACAGAGAGGGAAATATACAAGAAAAACATCCATTATGTTAATTCAAATGAAGCCATGGTCATTCGATGCTGAAATAAGATCTCCGCTTCTTAGACCATTAAGGAGAGAGGATGTGTATGTGGAGAGAAAAATGAAAAGTGCGAGAAAGAGAAGACAGTATAAGAGAGAAAATTAAAGAGAATGAGCAACAGAGGACTGACCGCCATTTGGGCACAGACAAACAAGCGGGCACAACGACAAAGTTAATGGGTAAGTTGGGAGCGATAGATACAAGAGGAAAGAAATAAAAAAAAAAAGAGATCCAAGAGGATAGGAGAAAAATCCAAGGGGAAGGGGAGAGATCCAAAAAGGAAGGGGACAGAAATCCAAAAAGGAAGGGGACAGACATCCAAAAGGGAAGGGAAGAGAAATCCAAAAGGGAAGGGAAGAGAAATCCAAAAGGTAAGGGAAAAGAAATTCAAAAGGGAAGGGAAAAGAAATCCAAAAGGGAAGGGAAGAGAAATCCAAAAGGGAAGGGAAGAGAAATCCAAAAGGGAAGGGAAGAAAGGAAAACAAATCCAAAAGGGAAGGGAAAAGAAATCCAAAAGGGAAGGGAAGAGAAATCCAAAAGGGAAGGGAAGAGAAATCCAAAAGGGAAGGGAAGAGAAATCCAAAAGGGAAGGGGAAAGAAATCCAAAAGGAAAGGGGAAAGAAATCCAAAAGGGAAGGGGTGAAATCCCAAAGGGAAGGGGTAAAATTCAAAAGGGAAAGAGTGAAATACAAGCGTGAAGTTGTGAAATCCAAGCAGGAAGGAGAAACATCCAAAAGGAGAAAACCCCAAAAGGTAAGGAGAAAAAACCCAAAAGGTAAGGAGAAAAAACAAAAGGCAAGAAGAAGGGTTCTGTTGAAATGCAGAGGTATTTCCCTCTTGAATGTCGATCCCGCTTGAATATCAACCAATTTTTATAAATTGAATATGTGTGTGTGTGTGTGTGTGTGTGTGTGTGTGTGTGTGTGTGTGTGTGTGTGTGTGTGTGTGTGTGTGTGTGTGTGTGTGTGTGTGTGTGTGTGTGTGTGTGGTGTGTGTGTGTGTGTGTGTGTGTCTCGCCTCTCAAACCCGTTTCCCTCCTCTCATTTTCTCATCTATTTTTACCCATCTTTTACCACTGGTTTATGATGGAGGAGAGCAAGAAAAAGTCAATAAATGAGTGCTTGGCTAAATCTCCGAGACTTCCAGTTATGTACTCTAAAAGTGCGTATTTCTTGTTATGATTTATAGAAGGCGTTAAGCTGTGTATATTTCTTGTGTGTGCGTGTGTGTGTGTGTGTGTGTGTGTGTGTGTGTGTGTGTGTGTGTGTGTGTGTGTGTGTGTGTGTGTGTGTATACGTACGCAAGCCTATCCCTCTAAACCCCCCCCCCACACACACACTGTATGAATCGCACTCATGTAAAATAAATAATTATATTATATATGTATTGAAATCGATGATACATATTTTAGTTATGTTCATATTAATTTTAGCAGATTTATGATATAAACAAATTTTCAGTCTGCTTGTTCGGCAGAAAACACCCTTGTTTTTTAGATCTAACTCGCCGGTTTGGCCTATTCGGCACATTATTTTGAGTGTGTGTGTGTGTGTGTGTGTGTGTGTGTGTGTGTGTGTGTGTGTGTGTGTGTGTGTGTGTGTGTGTGTGTGTGTGTGTGTACTCGCCTAACTGTTCTCACCTAATTGTGGTTGCAGGGGTCGAGACTCAGCTCCTGGCCCCATCTTTTCACTTAGTGCTACTAGGTCCTCTCTCTCTCCCTGCTCCATGAGCTTTATCATACTTCATCTTAAAGCTATGTATGGTTCCTGCCTCCACTACCTCACTTGCTATTCCACTTCCTGACTACTCTATGACTGAAGAAATACTTCCTAACATCCTTTTGACTCATCTGGGTCTTCAACTTCCAAGTGTGACCCCTTGTTTCTGTGTCCCCTCTTTGGAACATCCTGTCTCTGCCTACCTTGTCTATTCCACGCAGCATTTTGTATGTCGTTACCATGTCTCGCCTAACCCTCCTGTCCTCCAGTGTCGTCAGGCCGATTTCCCTTAACATTTCTTCGTAGGACATTACCCTTAACTCTGGAACTAACCTTGTCGCAAACTTTTGCACTTTCTCTAATTTCTTGACGTGCTTGATCAAGTGTGGGTTCCAAAAAGGTGCTGCATACTCCAGTATGGGTCTGACATACACGGTGTACAGTGTCTTGAACGATTCCTTATTAAGGTATTGGAACGCTGTTCTCAGGTTTGCCAGGCGCCCATATGCTGCAGCAGTTATCTATTTGTGTGCTTCCGGAGACATGCTCGGTGTTATACTCACCCCAAGACCTTTCTCCTTGAGAGAGGTTTGCAGTCTTTGACCACCTAGCCTATACTCCGTCTACGGTCTTCTTTGCCCTTCCCCGATCATGACTTTGCATTTGTTGGGGTTAAATACGAGAAGCCAGTTGCTGGACCAGGTGTCCAGCCTGTCCGGGTCTCTTTGAAGTCCTGCCTGATCCTCATCTGATTTGAGTCTCCTCATTAACTTCACATCATCCGTGAACAGGGACACTTCTGAGTCTATCCCTTCCATTATGTCATTCACATATACCAAAAAATAGCACTGGTCCTAGTACCGATCCCTGTGGAACCCCTCTCGTCACAGGTGCCCTCTGTGATACCTCATCACATACCATGACTCGTTGTTGCCTCCCTGTTAGGTATTCTCTGACCCATTGCAGTGCCCTTCCTGTTATACTCGGCTGATCCTCTAGCTTCTTCACTAATCTCTTGTGAGGAACTGTGTCGAAGGCCTTCTTGCAATCCAAGAACATGCAATCAACCCACTCCTCTCTCTCGTGTCTTACTTCTGTTACTTTGTCATAAAATTCCAGAAGGTTTGTGTGACAGGATTTGCCTTCCATAAATCCGTGCTGGTTGGCGTTTATACTCTTGTTCCGTTCCAGTTGCTCCACCACTCTCCTGATAATCTTCTCCATGACTTTGCATACTATACACGTCAGTGACACAGATCTATAGGTTAGTGCCTCTTTTCTGTCTCCTTTTTTAAAAACGGGAACTGCATTTGCCATCTTCCATACCTCAGGTAGTTGCCCAGTTTCAAGGGATGTGTTGATTGTGGTTAGCGGCACACACAGCATTTCTGCTTCCCCTCTAAGGACCCACGGGGAGATGTCTGGTCCCATTGCCTTTGAGGTATGAAGGTCCCTTAGCAGCTTCTTCACCTCCTCCTCAGTTGTGTATATGTCATCCAACACTTGTTGGTATATTCCTTGTTGGTGTCCCCCTCAATTCTGTCCTCCCAGTGGCCATCCTGTCTCCACTGCAAATATTTCCTTAAATCTCATGTTGAGTTCCTCACATACCTCTTGATCGTTTCTTGCGAGTTCCCCACCTTCTTTCCTCAGCCTGATCACCTGGTCTTCGACTGTTTTCTTCCTCCTAATGTGGCTATATAGCAATTTCGGGTCAGACCTGACTTTCGATGCTATGTCGTTTTCTTAATGTCGCTGGGCCTCCCTCCTTATCTGTGCATACTCGTTTCTGGCTCTTTGACTAATCTCTATTTTCCTGTGTCCTTTGCCTCCTGTACCTTTTCCATTCTCTGTTGCACTTAGTTTCTGCCTCCCTACACCTTTGGGTAAACCAAAGATTCACTTTGGTTTTCCCATTATATCTATTGCCCTTGGGAACAAACCTTTCCTCTGCCTCCTTGCATTCTGTTGTTAAATATTCAATCATCTCGTTTACTGACTTTCCTACCAGTTCTCTGTTCCACTGAACCTCCTGCAGAAAGTTATTCATACCTGTGTAGTCCCCCCTTTTATAGTTTGGCTTTACCCTCTCCACTTATGACTGTACTATATAGTCAAAACTCAGAACCACGTGATCACTAGCTCCAAGGGGCCTCTCATAAGTGAAGTCCTCAATGTCTGAACTGCTCAGGGTGAACACAGGTCCAGTCTTGCTGGTTCATCCTCCCCTCTCTCTCTGGTAGTGTCCCGGACATGTTGATGCATGAGGTTTTCCAGCACCACATCCATCATCTTGGCTCTCCATGTTTCGGGACCCCCATGTGGCTCCAGGTTTCCCCAATCGATCTCCCTGTGGTTGAAACTGCCGATAATCAGTAACTTTGCTCTGCTCGAGTGAGCTCTTCTTGCCACCTCAGCCAGTGTGTCCACCATCACTCTGTTGTTCTCTTTGTATTTCTCTCTTGGCCTTCTGCAATTCTGTGGTGGGTTATACATCACTCCAATGACTACTTTATGTTCCCCAGATTGAATTGTACCTACTATGTAGTCCCTTTGTCCAATCTCATCCATGCCTTCCATTTCTTCAAATCTCCTTCGTTTTTTTATGAACAGTGCAATCCCTCCTCCCCTTCTACTCCTATCTTTCCTCAGGATTTGATATCCCGGTGGGAAGATTGCATGTGTTAATGTCTCAGTGAGTTTTGTTTCTGTGACTGCTATGATGTCTGGGGATTTCTCATTGATTCTTTCGTGCCACTCCTCATATTTATTCGTTATTCCATCTGCATTCGTGCACCAAACCTTCAGCTCTTTTTCTATCACTGTGGTCCTCGGAGAATATCGGGGTTGGGGGAGTGGGAGCTCTGGTGGGAGCCTATGGGGGGTGGTTGTGTGGGTGGGGTTTGTGATGAGGGGGGTGGGTCAGAGTGCCTGTAGGGGGCAGTAGGGGTGAGGTTTGTGATGTAGGAGTTGGGGGCAGAGGGAACAGTGTGTGGGTTTTAATTTAGATTATTCAGTTGTAGTGGGGTTGTCGTTGTTGGAGTCCTTCTGTGGGAGTTTCCAGGGGGTGTGTTTGCCCTTCCTTCTGGGTCTGGGTCCTGCTCATCTTCATCACTGCCTCTCGTTCCTTTCATCTTTGTACCCTCTCTCTCAGTATCATTCTTTCTTCTTGTGTTCTATCACGATTGAGGTACACTCTCCAGTACTCTAGTTTGTCCCTCAATGGTGCTTTCTCCTGCAGGATCCTGGTTTGAGCAGATTCTTCCTTGAAAATTACTTTGACAGGCCGTTTCCTTCCACTCGCAAACCACCCAATTCTCTGAAAATTTATCACCTGGGTCATGTCGCCCTCACCTATCGTCTTCATGATACCTTCAATCACTTTTTCCTCCTCCTGTTTTCTTGCATCATAGGTTTTCTCTTTGGATTCTTGGAGCCCATAGACCTCTCCCTTTCCTCCTCCCACTGTGTCTCCCTTTGCATCCTCTGCGGTGTTTTAGTTTCTTCCATTGAAACGTTCTTGCCTTCAATCCCTGTCCTTGCTGAAGCCTCTATGCTCAGTGAACTGTCTTTCACATTCAGCTGTTCCTTGCTACTGCAGTTGTCTGTTAGAGTCTTTGCACATGGCATACCTTCGTTGTCTTCAGACCAGTCATTTGATCTTAGTGTGCTCCTCGTCTTTTCCTTGGTTCCACGTGGGTCTGATAGGGCCTTCGCATACAGCTTATCTCCTTTTCTTCTTACCGTCTTGTCTGTGACTCATACAGAGGTTCCTGATGTCGTGTCTGTATTCCCATTTGTCTTTCTAATCTGTTTTAGGATTTTAGTTCCTCTTCTAAGCACTGTATCCTAGCTTCTGCTGCTAAGACTTGTAGCCCCCACTTCCTGCTCTCTTCAGCTATCCTCTCCTCCATTATCTTGCCAAGCTCTTGTGTGTGTGTGTGTGTGTGTGTGTGTGTGTGTGTGTGTGTGTGTGTGTGTGTGTGTGTGTGTGTGTGTGTGTGTGTCTGTATCTGTTTCTGTTAAATAGCAATGCTCAACACTCTTCTTGTCGAATAAGACAAGCGAAAATTTGTGTATGCAATAATTTCGCAAAAATAATTCTGAACCTAACGAACACAAATATATTTCATTGTGTTTGTTTATTAAATTATTGTAATCTAAAATATATTTAGCTGGATTAGACTAAATTAAATTGCACGTGTTATAATAAGGTTAGGTAAGTTTTCTGAGGTTCTTTTGGTACAAAATTATCAATTTTTACATTACATAAATGAAAAAAGCATCTTCAAACATATAAAATTTTAGAAATGATTTAATTTTAAACGAGTTCTTGCTAATTGACCACTTTTACCTATTTGTCAGGCAGTGGAATAGCCTAGAAAGTGACGTAGTGGAGGCGGGAACCATACATAGTTTTAAGACGAGGTATTAGCTATGTCAATCACAACATCCATTTTGAAATAAAAATTCTGCCCTTTAAAAAAGTTATATTATTAAGGACCGACCAAAACATTCCATCCCAGGTGAAAGTCCTTCCCAATATCACATTTTTTTTCTCGACTGTCCTAAACATTATTATCTAATGATGTTTATGATAAATTGATGAAGACATGTACAGATATCTGTATATTTTTATTACAACCTATGCCAAGTTGTTTATAACACTTCCCTTCCGGTTCATGAGAACTACAAGTATCTTTCTACCAGTTCATGAAAACTACAAATATCTCTACCGGTTCATGAGAGCTGTAAGCAACCCTCTACGGGTTCACGAGAGCTGCAAACATCCCTCTACTGGTTCATGAAAGTTGCAAACATCCCAACTCACGACAGCTACCACACATCCTGGTTCATGGCAGCTACCACACATCCTGGTTCATGGCAGCTACCACACATCCCAGTTCATGGCTGCTACCATACATCCCAGTTCATTTCAGCTACCACACATCCCAGTTTATGGCAACTACTACACATTTCGGATCATGGCAGCTACCACACATCCCGGTTCATGGCAGCTACCACACATCCCGGTTGAGGCTTCGGCTCCATTTTCATGGTGCCATCACGTGGAAGATACTGCCAGCCTACAACCCATAAATTCACCTCATAAAAAGGAAACAGAAGCAATTAAGACAAACCCAATTAAAATGACGAGCGGAAGCGCGTGTCATTATGGCCTTTATGATACGCGATACTAGACTTTATGGCTGTATTCTTTATGTATGTCTGTATGAATGGATTTGTGTGTATGTTTCCGTGTGTGCATGCGCGTATGTCTGTGGTGTCTGCACACGCGTGCGTGCGTGTGTGTACTCACCTATTTACTCACCTATTTGTGGTTGCAGGGGTCGAGTCTTAGCTCCTGGCCCCGCCTCTTCACCGGTTGCTACTGGGTCCTCTCTCTCCCTGCTCCATGAGGTTTATCAAACCTCGTCTTAAAACTATGTATGGTTCCCGCCTCCACTACGTCACTTTCTAGGCTATTCCACTGCCTGACAACTCTATGACTGAAGAAATACTTTCTAACATCCCTTTGACTCATCTGGTAAATATGATAAATCTGGTAAATTTGTGTGTGTGTGTGTGTGTGTGTGTGTGTGTGTGTGTGTGTGTGTGTGTGTGTGTGTGTGTGTGTGTGTGTGTGTGTGTGTGTGTGTGTGTGTGTGTGTGTGTGTGTGTGTGTGTGTGTGTGTGTGTGTGTGTGTGTGTGTGTGTGTGTGTGTACGCGCGCGAGCACATGCGTGCATGTCTTTATACATGTCCCTGAATAAGCGTCTCTCTATGCGCGCGCACGTTTGTATGTGTGTGCTGTGTCCGAATGCGTGTACGTCTCTGTGCGTGTTTATATGTCATCAGTATTCGTGTTTGTACTCTCGTATTTGTAGTTGATGGGATAGAGTTTCAGCTCTTAGCCCTGCTTCTTAACTTGCTGGGTTTATTTCCACCTAGCTTAGAATGCCCTGTCATACCTATTCTTAAAACTATGTCTGCAGCCTCACTCCAATACTAATTCGTCCAGGTCATGTCGCTTCCTGACTACCCTTAGACTAAAGAAACACTTCCTGACATATCTGCGAGTCATGTGTCTAGCTTCCAACTGTACCCTCGTGTTTGTTTCTGGTCTCCCAGGTTATACCAGTCCACTTTATCAAACCCTCGAGTGTTTTATATCCCACTGTCATGTATCCATTGATTCTTCTGTCCTCTAATACTATCAGGTTCAATTCCTTTAGCCTCTCCTAATAGCCCATTTCTTCCACCTCTAGAACTCGTCTCGTCGCTTTATAAAAAAAAGCAAGTTTTATGAAAATACACTACAACAGTAATATAACAACTCAACTTTAAAACCAGTAAGGATACCTCCAAGCCATCAGGTGTGGATTCCTTGCTAGCATACACCAAGATGGGCTTAACATATGTAGTATATAGCATCGTGAATGGCTTTGAGATTCTTGAAAGTTAGTTATGGATTTACCAAATGAGGATTCGCTACAGAGGTTATTCAGCTCATGTGTACCTCTGGCAATATTCTCAATACGTACTATGTTCAGCCCTAGGTCTTTCTCCTCAAGTGAGCTTTGCAGCCTTTGTTTCCTGATCCTTTATTTCATTTCAGGTCTTCTTACTCTTCCTTAATTTTTATAACCTTTCATTTTCTGGGGGTTGAATCCCAAGAACCACTGCAACTTGTCAAGGTCCGTTTGAAGGCTTTACATGTTATTTCCAATTTTCATTTTCATTAGCATCAGGTCCCAATATTGATCTTTGGGCAACCCCATTTGTCACACGTGCCCATTCTGGCACCCCATTACCAGCATTCACTCTTTTCTTCTGTTATGTATTCCCTAATCCAATGTAGTGCCTTTCCAGTTATTCCTGCCTGCCTAGTTTATCTCCCAGTCTCTTATGCGGTACTGTCAATAGTCTTGTTGCAGTCCAAAAATATGCAGTTCACTCATCCTCCCTCCCTTATCTCGCCTCGCCTCGCTTCTGTTACCATGTCATGGAACTCGGGGAGGTTTGTGAGACGGGATTTACCATCAACAAATCGTATTGGCTCCTGCTTACGAATCCACTAGTATCAGGATGCTCCAGCACTCTTCTCCTGGCATACTATGCGTGTCAGTGACACTGACGTATAGTTTAATATTTCTTGTATGTACACTTTCTTAAATACTGATACTACGTTTCCTGTTTTTCACACCTCCGTAACAGGTATCCCCAGCATTACATAGCCCCAGCCTCCAGTACCTGAATGATCAGAGAGAGGTATCTCCCTGTAAAACATTACCCCAGCTCCCGGTACCTGAATGATCCGCAGGAGGTATCTCCCAGTACTTAAATTTACGTAAGAAGTAGCTGAACCCGGGAACCCTCAGTAGGCAGAGGAGCTTCAGCTCAGCACCCTCATCAGACCTTCCTGTCATTCTTTTATTTCGCATTTTTAATTATATATATATATATATATATATATATATATATATATATATATATATATATATATATATATATATATATATATATATATATATATATATATATATATATATATATATATATATACAGGGTGAATAGGGGGGCAATGTGGCAGATGTTGCAGGTGTATAGTGTAGGAGGTAGGTTACTGAAAGCAGTGAAGAGTTTTTACGAGGATAGTGAGGCTCAAGTTAGAGTATGTAGGAAAGAGGGAAATTATTTCCCAGTAAAAGTAGGCCTTAGACAAGGATGTGTGATGTCACCGTGGTTGTTTAATATATTTATAGATGGGGTTGTAAGAGAAGTAAATGCGAGGGTCTTGGCAAGAGGCGTGGAGTTAAAAGATAAAGAATCACACAAAGTGGGAGTTGTCACAGTTGCTCTTTGCTGATGACACTGTGCTCTTGGGAGATTCTTAAGAGAAGTTGCAGAGATTGGTGGATGAATTTGGTAGGGTGTGCAAAAGAAGAAAATTAAAAGTGAATACAGGAAAGAGTAAGGTTATGAGGATAACAAAAAGATTAGGTGATGAAAGATTGGATATCAGATTGGAGGGAGAGAGTATGGAGGAGGTGAATGTAATCAGATATTTGGGAGTGGATGTGTCAGCGGATGGGTCTATGAAAGATGAGGTGAATCATAGAACTGATGAGGGGAAAAGGGTGAGTGGTGCACTTAGGAGTCTGTGGAGACAAAGAACTTTGTCCTTGGAGGCAAAGAGGGGAATGTATGAGAGTATAGTTTAACCAACGCTCTTATATGGGTGTGAAGCATGGGTGATGAATGTTGCAGCGAGGAGAAGGCTGGAGGCAGTGGAGATGTCATGTCTGAGGGCAATGTGTGGCGTGAATATAATGCAGAGAATTCGTAGTTTGGAAGTTAGGAGGAGGTGCGAGATTACCAAAACTGTTGTCCAGAGGGCTGAGGAAGGGTTGTTGAGGTGGTTCGGACATGTTGAGAGAATGGAGCGAAACAGAGTGACTTCAAGAGTGTATCAGTCTGTAGTGGAAGGAAGGCGGGGTAGGGGTCGGCCTAGGAAAGGCTGGAGGGAAGAGGTAAAGGAGGTTTTGTGTGCGAGGAGCTTGGACTTCCAGTAGGCATGCGTGAGCGTGTTTGATAGGAGTGAATGGAGACAAATGGTTTTTAATACTTGACGTGCTGTTGGAGTGTGAGCAAAGTAACATTTATGAAGGGGTTCAGGGAAACCGGCAGGCCGGACTTGAGTCCTGGAGATGGGAAGTACAGTGCATGCACTCTGAAGGAGGGGTGTTAATGTTACAGTTTAAAAACTGTAGTGCAAAGCACCCTTCTGGCAAGACAGTGATGGAGTGAATGATGGTGAAAGTTTTTCTTTTTCGGGCCACCCTGCCTTGGTGGGAATCGGCCATTGTGATAAAAAAAAATAATATATATATATATATATATATATATATATATATATATATATATATATATATATATATATATATATATATATATATATATATATATATATATATATGCAAAACAACCACTCTGAAAGAATAGAGAAATTCCAAGCGCTTTCGTGACTACTCACATTATCAAGGAACTATGATAATGTGAGTAGTCACGAAAGCGCTTGGAATTTCTCTATTCTTTAAGAGTGGTTGTTTTGCATATTTTGAAATCACCTGTTTACTGTGATCTTATTGCATATATATATATATATATATATATATATATATATATATATATATATATATATATATATAATTCTGAACTATGTATTATTTATTCGGTTATACAGCAATGTAAACTGGTAAATATGTGTATAAAAAAAAAGTGAAACTGCTGTGTCTTTCCTCTGTCTCCTTTACTTGAATATAGAATTTTCAATAAAGGTACCAGTAAATGATCGCCAGTTGCGGTGGACATGGAAAAAGGTTAAATTGTACTGACTTGGGAGAAGAATGAAGGAGGAAGAGAAAGATGGTGAGGAGGGGAGGAGAGGGAGGAAGATGAGTCATTCCAACAACCATAACTGCCTCTATTAGGCTTATCATTTATCATAAGGGGTTATCACTCATCACTGGCGTTATCATTCGCCACAGGGGTCATCATTCATAGGGGTTATCATCACTCATCATAGGGCTATCACTCATCACTGGGGTTATCAATCAATCATAGGGGTTATCACTCATCATAGGGGTTATCACTCATCATAGGGGTTATCACTCATCATAGGGGTTATCACTCATCATAGGGGTTATCACTCATCATAGGGGTTATCATTCATCATAAGGGGGTTATCACCATTTTATGAAGGCTATACAAAACCGACAAGCTGATCAGCAAGACATGTACAACACAAGAAATCTTTACTGACGAAACGTATCACATGATTACAGAGCTGAATCACACTCCTAGAAGACGAAGTAAAGAGGTAACTCTATGTAGTCAGTCCATCACCCTAGGTGCAAGATGATCACATTAGTGTTGCACATGCGTCTTACGTATCAACTTGTCGGTATTGTATTGTCTAACACTGCAACACCATGGTATCTTGGTAACTCTTTTGCTAACGACTGTTTAACATGACTTATTTCCACTAGTGGGACCAACTCTCCTGTGACCTCATCTCCAAGCTATTACACCTCAAGTTCCAGTATACAAGTTCAACATCTCCTTACAGCTAAGAGACTGAACTGCACCTCGGGTGATGGACTGGTTGCGTCAAATTTATCTCCGCTTACTCTACTTCGTCTTCCACTAACGCTGTCTCCAGGAGTATGATTCACCTCTGAATTCGACTGATGAAGCCTGCAGCGCAGGCGAAATGTTACGTCAGTCAAGATTCCATGTGATGTACATGATATCACTTATCAAAGGGCCTAAGTGAGTGATGGAGTAAGGGAAGAGAGGGAGTAAGGAAAGAAAAGGAAGGATAGGGAGTAAGGAAGAAAAAGGAAGGAGAGGGGGTAATAAAGGAAAGAAAGGGAGGGGGAGAATGGGAGGAAAGAAATGAAGGAGCTACAAAGGAGTGGGTTGTTGGAATACAGAGAAGTGGGGGAGTGGTTTACTGCTGGTTAAAGAGCGAGAAAGTAAGAGAGGAATGGGTTGTTGGTGGTTAAAGAAGAGAGGAAGGGAACAGTGATTTGTTGGTGACAGAAGTGAGCGAGTGCGGTAAGAGTTGTTTGAGGGTAGAGCAGTGAGGAACCAGACTACTGTTGGAGAATATAGGAGCAAAGAAACAAAATATAGAAAGTTTATCTATACTCAAATAAGATTAAACCTCGATTTATTAAAAGAAAACTTCGGAATAAAGTGCATTAATTTACGAACAAAATAAATATATATTTTTTTTGACACACTGGCCGTCTCGCACCAAGGTACGGAGATCCATAAAAGAAAAAAAAAGCACTTTCTCCATCACGGTCTTGCCAGAGGTGTGCCGATATTACTGTATAGATGCTCCTCCAAATTACAACATCCTCGCCCCTCCTTCAGAGTGCAAGCACTGCACTTCCCATCTCTAAGAGTCAAGTCCGGCTAACTGGTTTCACTTAATCCTTTCGCGTTACCTCATAACAGCAGCGTGCATATTAATTGGGACAGTACTGAAACAAGACATATTTAGAAAATTAATGTTTATTTGAAAAATACATGGCAATGATATGACAGATAATTGATTTAATATGGCATAGAATCGACCAATGTTGAACACATTTTGGCAAGTTCTCCGTCGCGATACCAGGTACTAATAACAGCAGCAATTAGCTTTTCCACAGTTGAATAGTCCTGTTTCGCAATCTTACATTTGGTTGTCAATAAATTTTCAATTGAGTTGATGTCAGGAAAGTTTCCAGACCAATTTAGAACGCTAAGCTCACTCTCTTCGAAGAATGTCAGCATTTTTCCTGGAAGTGTGGCAGAGAGCAAGATCCTGCCTTCTCCATTAGGAAAGTCTATCCACAGTGGGAAACAAATGAGCTGCCAGGAGTGCCTTGTATTTATCACTATTCATCGTTCCCTCAACAACAGCAAGCCGTCCAGGGACTTTAGCAGTAAAACTACACCAAAACATCTTAGGTGGGTGTTTTAGCGCTTGTTTAATGTGTCCATTCCGAAGAGGTTCGCCTTCGCCCAATTTCGCTACACTGATCTGTGCCCATGTACCAGCTTTCTGCCAGTTCCGATAACATAAAGAAGTCTTCGTTGAACAGTTAAAGAATCACCATTTAAGCCACCTGTAGCCAAATCCCTCTGTAGATCTTTGCTAATTTTCTTGGGATCCTTTACACTATTTATTATAACCTTGTCATCGTGAGGTGCTGTCTTGCATTTTCTTTCACATCTTCCTCGACACAGCGCTCCACAATCACCAGTGTCATCAGCTCTCTTCAGAATCCGACTAACAGTTAGCTGACTTTGCTAGGCTCAAATTTTCGGGGATCTGTCTGATACTCAAATCAGCACGTTTTCTAAGAGATACGATATTTGCACGCTTCTTAGGTGTAACATCAATGAATTTCAGCAGCAATCATGAACTGAAAGGGAGAATTTGGCGAAACCTCATTCGCTCATGGAGCATGCTTGCCTTACAGAACAACAGCTGTTGTAGCACTGACGAGAGTTACAGGGTAACACCGCAGCAGATGGTTGCCAGAAGTCAGTAGAAAACTCTTCTGAAGAGAAAAGAACCCAAACTACATTAAGCCGGAGACCAAGGCATATAAGATAATCACAAAACTTACTCGTCCCCATTAATTTACACCCTACTGTAACAGTAACAGCACGTCAAGTCATAAAAATCACTCATATCTAATGCATTTGCACTGTCTAGAATGTACAGTAGGCCACAATAAAGAAATACAAGTATCGAGGCATTCGCAAGGGTATCTGTAAATTCCTGGAATCCAGCTTGGCATTCTGGGGTCCAGTTCAACTTATGCCTCTTCATGGTTAGGTTATGAAAAGACGCTGCCGTGGTCGCAAACCGCTTGACGAAAGTGAGTTAATACGTACACAATCCCCCGAAAGTCCTCAGCTCTCCCATGGTCACTGGCACACTCCAAACCCAGAAAGTCTCTTTCCAGGGGATCGCTTACCATGCCACGCTCACTCGCCCCATGCCCATAACCATCTCATCCTGCAACAAATAACACTTGTTGGGGTTAAGTTGCAGGTGTCTTTCATGGAATTTACTAGAGATTTTCACAAGCCTCTCTAATTCCTGATGAAATACCCTCTCAAAGATGACATCGTAGAATTTGAGTTACTCAAGGCTGCATTTACAGTAGAGTTTGTTCCTTAAGATTCCACTCCTTCAAACGCTCGCAACTCACTGGCAGTATAAACGTGGATTCTGTGTGTGTATCCAGGCGGAGATCAATGCCTCCTCAGAGGTTTCTTCCTTTATTTGGGTTCATGGTACACAGGCAGTGTGTTTAAGTGCCCAGGCCCGGAGGGGCCATGCCTAGGAGAGTGTGACGGAGTAGACCTTGTTGACTGAGTGAACTCAGCTCCCTGAATGAGGCTGGATAAGGGTGGTGCTGGCTGAGATGGGTAAGCCTTTGCCACTAGGTGTCAGCACTAGCAGCGACTACTCCATGA